>NW_008661436.1:0-4408 GCF_000695815.1 Acanthisitta chloris
TGCATGGGATTGTTATGGCCAAAGCGCCGGACCAGCACTTGACTAAAGGGAATAAAAGAGGCACTAACAGTCTGTGCAATCTCAGCATTGCAAAAACATGGTGAGCATGCACAGCAGAGGTTTTAAAGACCTGTGTGAAATTATTTTCATTTCCAGACCTGACAGTAAACATGAACTTCCAAGATCTGTATCACTGTACCATAAATACAAGCACTGTAAGAATAAGACACTTTAAACAGTTCAGAGAGCCAAATAAGTTCATTCTGAGAAGTTCATTCTCTCAACCATATGAGATGCTTCAACAGACTGTCATTTATGAGCATTTGTTTTTCTGCAGGAAAAGCTAAATTCAAATCCTTTTCCCCTTTTGGAGGTCAGTAGTTGTGAGGTCCATCACAGTGTAGTGAGGCATGAACTCTCCAAGCTACATCTCCCTTTGGTTCTTCTTTTTAACACAGCGATTCAAGAACTACTGGTTAAGAAGTATCCATACAGATTCCAATCATGAATATCTGCTTTGTGTCCTGCAGACTAAGAGGCAAAATCCCAGGGTTGAGGCTCACAATCCCAAACAGCTAAGGCTGTTCCTTTGCCTTAGCCATCACTGTGCCCAGGACACAACTACAAATGACCAGTGATGTTTTAAGCATTACAACTTATGTGCACAACCACCAAATACAGAACATTTTGGGACTTTCTTCAGTCATGTTATCAGTTTACAGAAGCTCACATAGCTTCAATATTTGTTGCCCAGGGGGTTGTGGCTGCACCATCCCTGGCAGTGTTCAAGGTCAGGCTGGATGGGGCTTGGAGCAACCTGGTCTGGTGGAAGTTGTTCCCACCCATGGCAGGGGCATGGAATGAGATGTTCTTTAAGGTCCCTTCTAACCCAAACCATTCTGTAATTCTATGAATATATAAGGCACCAAAGCCATTAAGTTAGAGAAAGTATGATCACTGGCCGAGATTCAGACTCTAAGTCACACAAACACACAGAGGTAGGGATGCACCCCAAGCTGATTCAAGCACAACTAGGGAGAAGCCATGGGCCATCTGCAGACCTAGATAAATTAACGGAGAAGCTGTGACAGAAGCATCTGATGATAATGCTGCATTTCTTTGTAGCACATTACTCTGGACTTTCAGCTACACTATTCCAGGAATTAGCTACAGTTACGGTTTCCCATAGCAACAAGGTGCACGGCTCTAATTGCTGAGGAAAAACCAGCTGACTGGGAGCTGTACCTCCCACAGTGAGCTAACCCAGGTATTCCCTTCGTTTCAGGGAACTGAACCAAGGCTCCTCCATGTGCATCTGCAACACAGTTTGAAATGAGACAAAGGGAGTCCTGTTCACAGCAGCAGGTGTTCTACCACACCACACTGCTTCAGCCCCTGCAGACGAGCCTGGTCAGACCACAGAAGGATCAATTAAACCCACTAAACTTCCCCCTAGATTCCCCTGTTCTCATTAATTTAGGAAGGAATGAACACAGGTAAATCTAGGTCTCTGCAGACAGGTAGGACAGGAGGTTAACTTTCACAAGCACTTACAGACTGTGACAAAAAAAGTAAAGTTTCATGTCATCAGAGCTATGACCTCTCTTAACACCAACCACTGTTTTTCCAGGTACCAAGCGCTGTGTGGTATGTAAATGCAGCCTATGCACACACTGATAAGCACTCAAAATTTGTTAGCAATGGTGAAAACTTACCACAAGCAACCGATCCCATGAGAACACATTCTCTTAAACTCCTCACCCCAGCCTAAAACAAGCAAACACATCCAGCCTGGATGGAGTTCAGCACTAAATGCCCAGTAAGATACCATTCAAAATCTCTGTTTTCCCATTGTGCCTTCTAAGCAGAAACTAAATTGTTTCATTTGGGATCTACTGCATGGGTTGAATTAACTGAAGAGGGAAAAGCATCAACTGGCAAGAAAGATGAGGTGACAAATCCAAGACTGCAGTGGCTGGTGTATGGAAAAGCAGAAAATATATATCCAAAATAATCATGCACACAGTAACACAAGTGACATAATAATAATAATAATAATAATAATATAAGGAATAAGTAAATTTGACTAAGTCTTGTGCACAGAACTGTGCTTTACAAAGTCCCTGTCAATCAGGTCTCTGTCCCTGCACAGTGACTGCACACACTGATCTGCAGTGATTGCACTTTAAATGTGACTGCACAGCAAACTACTGCAGGTCATAGGAACAACTGTGTGCAAATCTCTACTACCTGACCTGATAAATGTCACTTCAGAGCTTGCATCTACTAAGAGTTTTCACCTTACAGAGCAGGTGAGTATTTGGCAAATCCACCACCCAGAACTGGACAGGGCAGGGCTGGTCCAGGGGAGCAAACTGGAGCTTCCTGGGGGGAGCACAAACAGCAAAGCATCAAACACTCACTCATGTCTTGCCCTAAACTCAAATATATATTAGCATATGTTTTTATACATTTATGTGATGCACAGTTATGTCCTCTTTCCTGGGGGACCTGTGTTTGTGCTACCTACACAGGCAGGCTACAAAAGGCTCCATTTAATCCCAAATCCTGGAGCAGCATCTCCTAACGTGCAGCTCTACAGAAGCCTTTTCATTTCAGCCAGTCGCTGCAAGGCAAAATCCTAATGAAGACAACATAATTTGTAGTGTCAATAGCTATTAGTGCTATGAAGGCTATAGAACACACTGAGCTTTGATTTAGCGTCTCCCTTTCAGAGGAGACTCTGCCCTCAGAACAACAGCAAGGCCACAGAGGAGTAACCTCTAGCTGCTCCTGCAGATCAGGAGTCTAGAGCCATACATTATTTTGGTAAACACTTTTTGTTTTGAGTAAAACCAACACACAGTGATAGCTGAACATTTATGTCATCAGATCCAAAGAATATCCAACAAGATATCAGATTAGATTCATAAAGGCCTTTCTGAGTCTTTTCAGAGGGTATCTCTTGCTACAGGGAAGCTCTGACCCCAGTTATCCTTTCCAATCAAACAGAAACTTTGCTCATTGACACTGATCCTAAACAATATCAGTGTTGTCTGCTTACCCCATCTCTGCAGCAGAAGACCTCAAGTATCTCCTCTTCTCCACTAAGACTTTTAAAGAAAAAATGCTGTTCAAAGCATAAATAAAGTTTGTCTTCAGAGGGGGTGAGTGGAGCTGATAAGAAAAGTGCACGAAATGTGAGTGATCTGAGAGCAATGGCAACTAGAAAGAAACCAAGGGCAGCTGGGCTGAAGCTCTGGGAGAGCAATGACCTCAGCTGACGCTTATTGACAAGATTTGGTAATCCTCTAACATGGAATTTTAATCTCCAAGTGCATACACACAGGTGCTGCTGGCAAGAAACACAAGCAACTCTTAGGAAAAAAAAAGGTAACTTTTTAGATGTGAGTCCATGTCAGCCTTTGGCACCTGATCATTAGGACTAGGACTTAGATTAAAGCAAAAATATTTGGCAGTTTGAAAATTGTGCTCACATATTATTAGTGCGTTGACATTCACTGTGTCCAACAAGAGGGTGCAAAGAACTGCATGGTAATTTCTGATCAAGAGACAAGCAACTCCTAGAGCCACTTCTATTTGCTACTATGACAACACAGGGAGACAAAGGTGATTGCTTTCTTTCCTACCACTACCCTAAAATGAAGCCCTTCCCCAGTGACACACATTTGGCTAACACCTCTGATTTGATGAGCACACTGAAGTAAATCTCTGTTAGTTTCTCTTTAATCATCTCACAGACTGCTTGGAGTCAAGCTGAAGTCAGGCAAACAGTCCCTGATGAGGTGGCTGTAAAGAAAGCAGAATTTCCTCAGTATCAGAAATTTCACAGCACACTTCAGTATTTTTAAACATTTTCATTTGATTTTCTTTCTTGCTACGTCCAAAAACGTTGCTCAAGTCAAAGACCAATTGCACTGTATTTAGCCCTCTTTACTCCACACTCATTCTCTTTACAATTCAGGTTGTAAAATCTCCACCCTAAGCTGTGAGTCTTCACCTGACTTTGGAGGTACTCAGAGAAAAATACATATTATATGCTAAACTATTATCCCTCTGTAGTCTTTAAAACCATGTAAAACTACAAATGAAGGGGTTGTAATGTAAACTTGAGTATTTCAGCCGTCTGACTAATGTAGAAAATTAAGTTCAACACGTTTGGTTGAGCTCTGTTAAGGACAATGCACTGTTAGCACTTGTTATTTAATCCCTTCACTCTAATGACCAAACCAATGCCCTCCAGCCACCACTCCATACTCCAGTTTTGCACTATCAGCTCCATACTCTGGTTCTGACAGGTTCAGAGAGAGGATGTGTACAAAAGTGCCTAGAGCCACCACACTACGTGACTGAATGAGGATGCTAGAGTGGGAAACAACTTCAGGTT
>NW_008661436.1:4434-13386 GCF_000695815.1 Acanthisitta chloris
CATGGAATATCAGACACCCACCAAGAACGTGACCTTTTCTTCAGTACAGAAATAACAAAGCCACAGAGCACAAACGGAGATAAACCAACTCCAGTTTTACAAAATCAATTTATGTGAGAATAAAAGAACAAAAGACATGACCTTTTCTTTACTATTAAATAAACCAAATCCATTCCACTGAAGTCTTCTTTTTGAACAAAAGTTATTGCCTGACCTTTCTTATTCCACTGCAGGATGCAAAGCAATTGTGCATTTAAGCTCTTTTGTTCTCCCTAAATCAGAAGTTTGTGCCACCATGGAGAGAAAAACTTGCAGATCTTTCTTAACCCAAACCCAGGAGCCTCTGTAGGTACCATCAGAGATCTGTGACATGTCCCTCAGCACAGGCTGGTACTGGAATAGCAGTGGATATTTGGGTTAGGGGCTCAGAGGCCAAAAGCAAGGAAGACTGGGCTATGACTGGCTGTGCAAACCAGTCCTGTGCCTCCTCACACAAGTGACAGTTCACACCCTCTACAATGAAGACCATTAAAAGTGAGTTATGTTTATGGGATACAACATCTATTGCATCAACACTGAGGTTTTATACCTAACACTGACACCACTTTGTATTCCATACCTAAAGAATCAGAAGCACAAAATGCAGCTCCTGAGATTATCCTTTTCTGTGTACTACTATGAGATAGTTTGTTCATTTATTGGGTTCTATACACAAACTGTTTTATAAACAGTGTGAAATAAAAATTTAATGTAAATGAATGATAATTACATAATTACTGTAATGTTAGTCTAAACATCATTCTACCTGTGATTTTTCTCTCGTGGGGGCAGTGCCCAAGTAATGCCCAACAGATGGATGTTGCTAACTGGGATAACCGTCAAATAGGTTCATTCATTAAAAATAGAAATGTGCTATTATTTCCAATCCTTTTAATCCCAAGAGCCATCTGTGGGCAAGATATTTTATGTGATGTAGCAGGAAACATATGCATGTGCATTTGTGTATGTGGAAATACATAAGAATATATCCATGAATCCCTGAAGCAGCCACCCCCCACCCTGTTCAGCTGCTCACACACCATCCCTGCGGTTTCACAGTCACAGTAATCCTGACTGACTGGAAATCAAGAATAATTTCCTGAGACAGACAAATCACTATGTTATAACTCCCTGGGTTCTGGAAGGGGATTAGTTTGTTACACTCGGTATCATCATTTTCATCTGGGTTTGGGTTTCCATCCTCCCCTTTTCTTTCTTATCACTGAAAAGCTGTCAGTGACATGAACATGGAACAGAACCAATCTGATGCTCCTAGGGCAGTAGAGAAGTTAAGCACGACAAAACAGACTCTTGAAAAAGATGGGCAAGAACTGTTTGAGAACAGGGAAGCTGGATAGGAGAACAGCTGGGGGGGAGAGTTGTATTCCCTGAGAGCTCAAAACCCAGAATCTGAAATTATATACCCCTTGCAGCACGGCAGGGACTGTCTCCTGCCAAACACCACAGAGAAGAGGTGCAGAGAATAAATGCATGGTATAGAGATAAGAGTAAAGGGTATTCATGAGCAACAAGAGGATCTATGACACTGCTAATTTCAGGGCCTGCACATCTATTGCTTCTAAGAGCTCTGAGCCCCCGGCCCAAGGCCCCGGGGTGCAGTGAGAGAGGACCTTTACTGATACAGCAATCTTTTTCTGGATAAAGAAGGGAAAGGTTGCCATGGCAACCCTGAATGAATTCAGCACATCACCTGCACATAAAGTCTATCTTGAAAGTTGGGGACTTGCCTGGTCCTTGCTAAGGATCCCTGAAAATTGTACAAAGGTTTTGCAAACAAGGATTGCACGGGAAATGGATGAGACTTCTGCATCCACCAGATCAAAGGCTGCTCGAGGGCACAATTATCTGTATAAAAGGAAAGCAATGTATTTTTCTTGGCAAAAAATTTCAAATGGCTGTAAAGATTGAAGAGTCTGAAGCAGTAATTCCAGTAAGGTCTGGAAGCTTTCTGTGAGAAGACAGACATGTCAGAGGTCACTACCTTTTTGTTGATGAAGCCTAAAGTTTGGATTTCCTGACCTACTACACCAGTTTCCTTCTTTACAGGATAAGGGAAAAGCAAAGAACCAAATATCAGAATCAAATACATTGGAAGAGCAAGTTGTGTAGATGTGGTGACAAGCATGAGAAAAAATGAAATGCAAACCAATTAAAAGGAACACAAAAAAAACCCAGGTAAAAATGTTAGAAAGAAATAAAATTCAACTCAGCTTCTTGTCAAAGTGCAACAGAGAACATGAAGTTCACTCAGAGCAGCACAAACATGCCTAAAGGTAAAGTGTAAAAGTTTCTGTTATCTATGCACTGCCCCAGGTCTCTCAGCTCTGTGGCTGTGTCTGTGAAATTCTGGTGTGCTAAAAGGCTCTGCCAGATGATCACAACTTGGATTTCCTAAACCATTTCAAATAAAAGAAAATAAATAGCACAATGTTTATTGGAGATAAGCAAGGCCACATGGAAGCAAAACCAGTTTCTTTGTAGCCCTGAAATATCACCTTGAGCAGATCAACACAACTAAGATGTCCTTTCAAGTGACATGACCAGAACCTGGTGTTTCAATCAGGGAGGTAAATGTTCAACACTCCTCTGATTATTTCCACAAATATACAGTCCTTAAGTAGACATAACCCACCCCTACAGGAAGGTCATGGGTCTGAAGGTCAAATAAACACCTGTGCTTGCTCCCCGACACCTGGGGAACCTTCAGTTTGGCAGACTTGTTTAAACAAAATCAGCCTCCACAGAAATGCATGACTAGAATACAGCACTTGGCTAATGTCTAACTGAAGAGCTTGAAACGTGCAGTGACATAAGATACCTCTTTCTTATGTAAGAAAGGAACTACTTAGAGGACAATCCACACAGGCTGATTTCAGTCAGAACGTGCAGATCCTTTCTCAGAAGCAACCACTGGGGACAAGCTTCCCTGCGTCAGCCCTCATAACTACCTGTGAAGTTTTGAAGTGAAAATTAAAGCACTTCTGTTTTTAAATAAGAGCAAATCATATTTTGTGTGAGTTGAAGCCACAGTTCTACCACGAAAAAAAGAAAACATTTAAGTAAATAATATTTTTTCTTACATTATTTGTGGAAATAAACTATAAACAGGTGAATTTGTCTGTCCTGCACCCCAGTCACTCTTCAAGGCTAGCACTTCTTGTACACTGCACTACACCCCAACTTCAGCCGTGCCAAACCAAACGGATACAGGTGGGGGCTGACTTCTCAGATGAGAAAGCCAGTTACATTATAAACTTACCACAAAAACAATCTATAGGAAAAGCAGAGAACCAAAATCAATCAAAGCCAAAAAGCTTCATTAAAACACACAAAAAGACTCCCATGAGAGAGAGGTGATCTAGTCTGAGGGCAGGGGGTGAATATGACAACGGTGACAGAACCTTCCTGTCTTCTGTTTGCTATTCATTTCCATTAATCTTTCTCTTTCCAGGCACTCAATTACATGTCTGAGCCTATGCTCCACTCAGGAATTTTTTCTTCGAATACAGATGTCAATACAGCACATTTTTGTTTACTTGGTCCTCACCAGTGAGTATTGGCTTGTGAGCAGAGTGTCAATAACTGGCCACAGCAGCACAGCATGGCAGGGCAAACCTCACCTCACACAGTCACGAGGTCATTTTACTTGGCACCAAACCAGTAGATGTTACATCTTACAGAGCTGTATTTTTAGCCAAGTAGATAAAACTCCTCCATATCACAATTTCAAGATGCAAACAGGGACGTCTTTGCTAAATAGTGTGTCACAATGCATAGCTCATGTTAGCACAGACACCCACAGTCAGTTTGTGTCTAACGGCCACGACAAACTGCTGACTCAGCTGCATTTTGATCCTAATTATCTTTCACACAATGCAGACACAGGAATTAACATTCTTCAAAACTAGACCATAATTCTCTTCCTACCAACTAAAGAAGCAACACAGCCACCACAAGGATCTCTGTGCAAAGTCAAGACCCACACCATGGAGCACGTGAAATGTTATTGAATATATTTTGTGGATTTATTAACTCCCAAAGCCTATCTTATCTTAATTTAGTCAGTGAAAGTAGTTTCTTTGATAAGGGAATCAGTAAGAATTAAAACCTGTGTAGTTATAAGGAAAAGGAGTTGCATAAAACTCTGGGTGTTTAGAACATGGTTTCACAAGCTACAGACATGGAAAATACTAGCAAAGAACTTGAGTTATTTGGAATCTGTGTAAAAGTCCTGTCAGTTCTCCAAAGTGTTCAACATTTCTAGTAAAGAGGAAAAAATAGCAGAAATACAACTATTTTAACAAACAATCATAGATCTTGCAGTCTCAAAACTAGGTTAAATCAGGGATCAAAGTAGGTTGATTCATTTCAGCTTTCTGACAGCTTTTACTGACATGAGAAAAAAAGCCAAATAGAAATATTCAGAGCATATTTATCCCATTCATCCCATTTCACCAAGTCCCATGGATACCTGCTCCCCTGAGGTCAGAAGTGAAATCATGGACATTTTGCTCTCCTTAAACAAACCCACCAAAAACCCCCAACCCCCTTACAAACCAGAATCAGTATCCAGATTCAACATGCACATTGTTACATTACAATTCTTCTCTCATATGTAAAATAATGCTAAAAATGTGTATTAACAGAGATATTTTCTTCAGAGACAATCACTGTTTGAATATGCTTTTAAGCAGAGTGAAAAGAACTGCAACGCACATTTCTGTCTCTCCCAAACACATCCTTAAGCCAGTGCATTCAAGCATAGCATGTTTCTGGTTGTAAATGTGTCAAGATAACCCAAACACCACTGGCAGCAACACTCTATCACTGTATTGCCAACAAACATGACATTTATTTTAAGAGGACAAGAACCCTAATATATCCTACACACAGCAAAAAACATTTTCATCTCACCCATAATATGCATTTATTATAAAATATGTTATAGGATACAGATCTCAAAGACAGTTGACACCTCCAGAAGGAATTAAAAGGCAGTTCCCAGGATAACTCATATTCCAGGCTGCTCTTCCTTCCAACACAGGAATTTAATCAGAAAGGCACTAAGCACTGATATCCCTTATGAACAATTTCTACAATTACAGCAGAGTCTTTCTCTCACACACACAAAAACTCTCTGAACCTGAGGATAAACCACAGCACTTGGCACTACCTTCAGACTGCACAACCAAGTTCATAATGGGTAATAATTCTGCCAAAAATCCTTCACTCTGGTATAAACATGTTACTTATTTTAAAAGTCATATTTTAATTTCTTTGCAGTACCTGGAAATGTTGAGAAAGCAACTGGAAGGCTGATTGTGTATCAGTAGGACTCGTCCACTGAGGGGACAACATTTGGATATTTTACAGAATGGAAATTCATGAAGAATGCAGAATGCAACTGTGAATATTCCAGCACAAAGAAAAATAATTAATCCTTTGCCATTATATAGCTACTACTGAGACTCTGCCTAAACTCAGGAAACTATGGCCAAGGAATCAGTCCTTTCTAACCACCTGTTCTAATCACACACAGCCCTTTCAGACTCCAGAAGGCCACTCCTCTTGAATGAATGCACCTTGGAGCTATCCATAGCCACTTAAATTAAGAGAGGACTCCAGAAAACCTAAGAAAAGCTGCCCAACCTAGTCAGAGAAGGAGCTTGACCTCTCACCACACAGTGAGTGACCCTGGGAGTACATTATCTGCTCAAGAGTGAGCCTTAAATATTTCATCTAACTGTCTTATTTTCTGCACTTGATGGGTCTATAATAAATTGCTCTTTGTTTGGTGTGTGCCCAGAGAATAGTGTCTTTAGGACCAAGCAAATAGTAATGTAAGTCACACAAGACATAGATGCAATCTTTTTGCCCCAATATTTTAATCCGATGAAACCCAAAAATATATCCAAAGTAGCTATTTAACCCTAATTTGTGAATGCCTAGATTTAAAGATTCATGTTTTTCCAGAAAATTCCTGTTTTGCCTCTCCCTGCAATAATTTATGTTAAAAGAATCAACCACAAATCCCAACACTTTTGGTTTTGACTGTAGCAGTGAAAGCTCAGAGCTCCTACACAGCCAGCAGAGGAAGCTAGATCACAAGACACACATGACTCCTGAAAACCACAGCCAAATCTGACCTATCAATGGGGTTTAGTCAGTTTAAGCATGAGCTATGTCCAGATGTGGACACTGTGGGCTGTTCTCCACACAGAATTAACTGAGATCAAAGGGTTTATTTGATTATTCACACAAAACCACACCAAAGATTATGTTATTTCCACGGACAGATTAGATCTGGAAGCAGTTCAGCTATTCCATTCAGGTCATAACAGTAAATATTGCCTGACTTAACCTTGCTGTCACTCCAAAGTATGCAGTGAGCTTCACTAGCCCTGCACTAACTGCACCTAGGGCGTGACACAGCACCACCTACATGAAATCAAGTTCATCAGAGGAAAACCACAGTTGAAAACGCCATATCCCATCCCATGTCCTCAATAAAGTGTGTCCCATCTAGTGATCAGCACAAGAGATACACAATTTCTGCATTTTTCTTTCAGAAGGGAATATTTTACCAAAGGGTATGTCTCTGGCTGCTTCCTTTCAGCAGTCCCAAAGAGCACAAGGGCAGGGATTACCCCCAGTCACTTACTCCCAAACCTCAGGCCACCAGCAATGAGGTATGACAGCAAACCTGTGCCAGTGAGGAGAGGCACAGGGATCACTGATGATGTGGGGAGACAACCCAGCCTGGGGAACAGCTTGGCTGGGTAGGTGCCTTCATCTGAGAGAGGTAGATTCTTGCAGTAACGCTGAATGTTCACACCTGGTCTCATAATAACCTGCTAGCTGCACCTCTTTCCATTCATTACTATGTCTAAATATTGCAAGAAAGTCATTACAAGTGAATAATTTTCTTTTTCTGCCTATAAAGAGTCACAGATTTTGTTTAAGGAGATACTGGATGTGGCACATAGCACCATGGTCTAGTTGACATGGTGGTGTTAGGTCACAGGTTGGACTTGATGATCTCAGAGGTCTTTTCCAACCGGAATGATTCTGTGGTTGATACTGTTTTAGATCAGAACACTAGGCATGCCCTTCCCTGACTAAGCCCAGTGACCCTGACAGAAAGGTCAGTCTCAGTGATGGCCCAGGCTATGGCCACCACCACAGAGTGGGGAAAGGAGAGGGGATAATTGTGCATCAGCCTCACATTTTCCTGTCAAATACTGTGGTATTGATACCAAAGGGTTCACCTAGAAATAGGGAACTGTGCTCTTAGACAATGACCAAAACAAAGTGTAGAGAACACAGTTCCTGGGCTAGAAACGGGGAACTGTGTGTTTTAAACTCCATGCTCACTGGGCAGGAACCAGGAGATGGGTGGATGGAACAAGAAGATAATAGAACCAAGGAACTTAGGCAAAAGCACCGACATAAGGGGACTGAAAGTACAGGCAGGGTAGCCAAGGTTCACAGACTAAGCTGCTGGGTAGTTGCAAAAGCAGAGCCCTGGGAGCACCTGGGACCATCTGGGACCAGCACCTCAATTTAGTAAGCATGGTTTTATAATGAGGGAAGGGGTTAGGATAATGATTCACGGGAAATGGTTAGTCTATATGTATGGAAACTATTTAATATGTATGATTTATGTGTACAAAAGACTGGAGATTTTGGAGCTAGGTATGTTTGGTTTTGGTTTTTGGTTGTGTGTCTGCTGTAAGCAGCTACCATGTGCAGAGTTGGCTGGTTTGCATCTCGGCATGAGGCTCACCTTTGAGCAGATAACGGACTCCCAGGGTCACTCACTGTGTGGTAAGAGGTCAAGCTCCTTCTCTGCCTAGGTTGGACAGCTTTTCTTAGGTTTTCTGGAGTCCTCTCTTAATTTAAGTGGCTATGGATAGCTCCAAAGTGCATTCATTCAAGAGGAGTGGCCTTCTGGATTCTGAAAGGGCTGTGTGTGATTAAAACAGGTGGTTAGAAAGGACTGATTCCTTGGCCATTGTTTCCTGGGTTTAGGCAGAGTCTTGGTAGTAGGTATGTAAATGCAAAGGATTCATTATTCTTCACATCTTTGTGCTTGAGTATTCACAGCTGTTTACCGCTGGACATGGCGCTTAGTGCCACGACCTAGTTGGCATGGTGGTGTTAGGTCATGGGTTGGACTGAATGATCCCTACTCTGCTCACATGAGACCCACGTGCAATACTGCTCACAGTTCTGGTGCCCTCAACATAAGAAGGATATAGAACTGTTGGAGCAAGTCCAGAGGAGGCCACAAAGTTGCTAAGAGGATTGGAGCATCTCCAGGTTGAAGAAGTTGTGGCTGTTCAGCCTGGAGAAGAGAAGGTTGTGTGGAGACCTCATAGCAACCAGCCAGGATCTGAAGGGGCTACAGGGAAGCGAGAGAGGGACTCTTTGTTAGGAGCTGCAGTGTACAAGGGGTAATGGATTCAAATTGAAGGAGGGTTAATTTAGGTTAGATATTAGGAAGAAGTTTTCCCTGTGAGGGTGGTGAGACACTGACACAGCTTGCCCAGGGAGGCTGTGACTGCCCCAACCCTGGCAGTGTTCAGAGCCAGGTTGGATGAAGCCTTGAGCAACCTGCTCTGCTGGGAGGTGTCCCTGCCCAGAGCAGGGAGTTGGGGCTAGACGATCTCTAAGCCCATTCCAACCCCTAAAATTCTATGATTCTATTATCTCAGAGGTCTTTCCGAACCTGATTGATCCTGCGCCGGTTCGAGTCACCGCGGGGCTCGGGGTGCCAGAGCCGAAGGGCTTTGGGCTGCTTTGTGTCTGTCCCGACTGTGCTGCAGCCGCAGGCGGGGACAGAGTGCGGTGCTCCCCAAGCCCGGCAGTGTGGGCAGTGTGGGCAGTGTG
>NW_008661437.1:0-221 GCF_000695815.1 Acanthisitta chloris
GAAAAAAGGGGAAAAAAAAGGGAAAAATGGGGAAAAGGGTAAGGGGAGAATAGTCGGAGTTGGGTAGGAGGGTTGGGGGAGGGTCCTGGCGCCGCCCGGCTTTGTCCGCCCGAGCCAGAGGGATGGGAAAAAAAGGGGAAAAAGGGAGAGGGATGGGGGAAAAAGGAGGGAAAAAAGGGGAAAAAAGGGGTGAGATGATTAGAGGATTGTAGAACTTGAGA
>NW_008661438.1:0-1621 GCF_000695815.1 Acanthisitta chloris
CCAGCCTATCCAGGTCCCTCTGGATATATGAGTTGCTGGAGCATCTCCAGAGGAGGGCAACAAAGTTCATGAAGGGTTTAGAGCAGAAGTTTTTTAAGGAGTGGCTGAGGTTGTTTAGCCTGGAGAAGAGGAAGCTCAGGGGGAACCTTATTGCTCTCTACAACTACCTGAAAGGAGGTTGCAGACAGGCAGGGGGTGGTCTCTTCTCCCAGGCAACAAGTGATAGCACAAGAGGAAATGGTCTCACATTGTGCTAGGAGAGGTTTAGATTGGACATTAGAAAAAATTTATTCCGTGGAAGGATGGACAAACATTGAAACAGTGGCAGGGGTGGATTTACTGGAATTGCCCCCTGGAATTGTTTAGAAAATGTGTAGATATGGTGTTTATGGACAGTTTAGTGGTGGTCCTGGCAGTGTTAGGTTAATGGTTGGACTTGATGATCTTAGAGGTCTTTTCTAACCTGAATGATTCTACAACTCTATGATTTTACTAAACCCTGTTTAAATGTGTTTTAACCAAAGGGCAAATTTCATGTGAGTGGATTGGCTTTTGCCCTTGATTCAATTAGCAGTACCTTTCTGTGTGTTCTCCTACCCTTTCCTCCTTGCAAAGTAACATGCTGTGGCTTTAATCTCCTGCAGAATGGATTTTATGCTACAACATTTCATACACATTTGCAGTTATCCAGAATGCTACGGTCAGCAATCACAATTGGCCTGGAAAGCAACAATGCATTAAGCTGTGATAAATTAATCACTTGGAAACTTGTGAACATGTCCTAAGGAACTTTTGGTTGCCCCTTAGCAGACTAGCTTTCCTACTCTATCATTTTAATGGCTTTAGCCTCTCAGCACTACTGTGACAAAAACAAATCCTTCCTTCCTTCCTTCCTTCCTTCCCTCCTTCCCTCCCTCCTTCCTTCTAAGGAGAAGTCAAAGCACAGAGCGGAATATTTACATAGGGTGCATATGTCAGAAAAAGAAATTAAGGTTTAATCATCTCAGTCTTCTGTGGATTCATTAATTACTAGACAATTCTTCCTCTTGGATTATTTTCAGCCACCAGTTTGGAGGTGTTTGGGAGGATGAGGAGGGAGAACAGCCATATTAACATTAGGAATAAAGAAGACCAGATTCAGATGAAATAAGACTTGGCTGAGATCCTTCATCAAACCTCAAAGCCCTTCTGAGGTTTGAAAAAGTCTAGTACACTCCTTTTATTTTCTTCATCTGCTTCAATGGCACTTCCTGATCCTGGCAGGGACAGAATAGTGAAAAAACTATGTGAAAAGCTGTGGTTTGAGTGTATTTTGCCAAGTGTACAGTCCTTTGGTGGTTTTGTTGAGGACTTCTTTTTTAAGATTATTTTTATTAGGTTTCTATAAACAGAAAAAGCAATACCAACAAAGCACGCTCAGATATCAGAGCTATCTGAGCATCAGGCCTAAAGAATGCTGTGGTATGTGGACTAGACACAGTTCCCTGGGCTCTACATTTGCAGTCAAGCCCTTTGGATGGACCTTGGCATGGTTTTGGGAATGCTCCAGAGTGCCCAAGAATATAACTGACATCACATAAAACCATTCATAGAATCACAGAATCAGAATTTTAGGGGTTGG
>NW_008661439.1:0-1219 GCF_000695815.1 Acanthisitta chloris
TGAGGGCTCAGCTGGCCTGGAGGTTCTTGGCACACCCCTTTCTCTCACCAGCGTGGGGGTCTGCAGGGTCGCAGCCTGGTTCCCTCTGCTCCCCACTGTGTGTCTGTCTGTCGGGCCGGGCTGGAGTTCCCGCTCTGCCTTGGGGCAGGCTGAGCAATGCCTTGGCTCCGTGCGTGTGCTGGAGGGCAGGGATTTGATCCCGTGGGCCCAGGCATGCCTGGACACTCAGGGTGCTGAGTGTCCTTCCTCGGGTGTTCTGCATGTGGAGGGGACATAGGAGATGTTGCCAGGGTGTTTGCTTGGCTCTGGGCTGCATCCCGGCAGTCCCAGGGCTGTGGTGAGTGTTGGGCTTCCCATGAGGATCTGGCATCATGTACATTGTCACCTCCCCTTGCACCCACACCCCAATAGTCACCCTGTGCTGCAGACAGGGGCTCTAAAGCTGCCTTCATATTATTTTCCTTAAAAATAACCTAAAAGGAAAACAACCAGGGTGCGCTCAGCTCCCCACTGGGAGTTTTTAGGGTGATGTGCAGCAGGCTGTGCGGTGAGAGGGATCCAGCGTGCTCCCAGGGGGATTTGGCCTTGGATTCAGAGTTCACCAGGGTGTCACAGGGCTGGGGGGCTCACCCTGTCCCCATGTCCTGCCTGCCTGAGCGCTCAGTGCCGGCACAGCAGAGCGTGCCCTCGGCGTGGGTGGGAAGGGGCGAGCGCCAGTCCAGTGGTTTTTTTTTTTTTCCCTCTCCATCTTTCTATTTTTTTTCCCTTTTTTCTTTCTTTTTTTTTTTTTTTCCCTCCCTCTCTGTGGGTTGAGCGTTGGGGCGACAGACAGGGAAAGTCTGAGCAATGGTCTCCGTGCTGGTGCTGTCTTCAATCACCGCGTCCCAGAATCCCTCGCTCTGGGCCTTCTAGGCACAAGGGCTTACAGCGAAAATCGGCAGCTGCAGCTGCGAGTGAAAGCACAAGAGCCCGGCTGGGTCTTTGGCATCGGCAGGAGAGCAAAAAAAAAGCTGGGGGAGGCGAGGAGGGAAGGGAAAAGGAGGGGGGAAAATGTGCCCTGTGGTTTTTTTCCAGGCTTGCCACCGAGGGTTGTGTTTCAGAGCATCGGTTCCCGGGCGCGGGAAGAGGCGGGAGGAGGATGGGGGGTGCGGAGCGATGCCTCCGGGGAGCTCATTAAAATCTGTCGGCTCCCCCCTTTCGCCGGCCGAGGGAGGCTGGA
>NW_008661440.1:0-4882 GCF_000695815.1 Acanthisitta chloris
CTTGAGTCTTTTGAACAACTGTGCCTCTGGATTTAGCTCGGGGGGAGCTCTCCCCGAGCAATGCTGTGCGGAGGGAGAAGCCTCAGCCCAGCGGGTGTACCAGGAATGCTGACGCGTGTTCTTTGAGCTCATCTGTTCCGTGCCTGGGGCCTGCCCTTAACTCCCCTAAGCCCAGATTGGTCCCTAGCCAACCCAGCCTAAATTCTCAGGAAGGAAAGCACTGGAAAGATCTATTTCCAGGAATGAGTTTGAGCTGCTCCTGCCCTCGAAGAAAACAACCTCCTTGCTCTGATCCATCTTTATGGCTATTTGGATTTAACTGCCTGCCCTGGTGTGACATCTCTGTAATCCCTTCAGCAGCTCATTGCTCTGCCTCATGCTCAGATTGCCTGCAGGAAGGGAGTCTCTGCTGATTTCTTCCCTTCCCTTTCTCCTGCTTCCTTTGCTTTCACGTTTTGCCTGTCTTACTTTGAGCTTCACCCTCTTCCATCACCTTTTCCCGCATGACTCTTACATCCTCTCTCTCCCCCCCCTCTGTCTTCCTCTCTCTCTCTTAGCTCAGTTCTTACACTTCTTTCACTACCCACATCTTTTTTTTTTTTTTTTAAGTGGAAGAACCGGTTTCAGCTAGTCTTGCCCAGGCCATTTGTATCACTATGACTCAGGATTACAGAGCAGACAGTTCCATCTGAACTGTTTGCACTGACACTTGGCATTCACTCCACAGACCTCAGGCCGTGAGCAGCATTTCCTTCCAAATCCATTTGACCAACAGCTCCGCAGAGCAACAGGGAGTTCAGAACACAAAGTTTCCTAGCACAGAACTTGGAAAACGTTGTCCCTTGTTGTGATCTGCCCTGGTGACCTGCAGCTTCAGGGAGCTAATGGCAGCAGCAATGCAGTGGGGTAAAATGAGTCTTTCTGTCGGTGTGGTTTTGAGCCCTGTTGTCTGTTTGGTTGCAGAGAAGATGCAGAGGCACCCAAGGCCCATCTGGTCAAGCCCAGCTCCTCTTCCTCTGGTTCCAGGAGCTCTCGCTCAGGTTCCTCCTCCACCAGGTCGACAGCCAACAGTGCCTCTCGCAGCCAACGGACTTTGTCCACAGAGGCCACTCCTCATCTAACTCCTCCCCAGTACAGCCCCAGAGAGGTGGAAGGCAAAGAAATGGAGCCAAAGAGAGTCGACTACAACAACCTGATGAAGATGGGAGCGACGCTGGTCATGGTCCCCGCGCAGAGCAGAGCATTCCAAACCGTGTGACTGCCCCAGCCCTCCACAGGCTCCTGCTGGCCAGAAACACCTCACACACCACCAGCCACATAGGAATCCTTAGATTAGCTACTTATCTTCCTGGTCAGCTTAATTTGAATCACTTGTGATTGTTCACACCACAAAGAAGTCCTCCCACTCAGCTCTTTCTGACATCGCCCAGCACTGAGGTTGTGATACAGTTTTCATTTCTTGGAGAAAGATACATTTGAGGGGGGAAAAAAGAGCTTCTTTTAAAATTATCTTTGGTTTTTCTCTAGAAATCCAACACCTGAGCATTTAAAAAACTACAACAGCCAAGTGCTGTGCAAGTGAAATGAAGCCAAACCTCAGGATATTTTTAAAGGGATCAAGAGACAATAAAGACACATAATATTCCTGAGAGGTTTTGTGGGGAGGGAGAAGTTTCTCAAAGAACTTTCTCAAAGGTGCATTGTCTTAGCTGAAGATTTTCTCTGCTGAGGGTAGGCTGGTATGTCCTTCCAGAGAGAACTGACAGGTGCTTCATGTTCTCTGCATCCAACCTTCTAGTGAAAAATTCTTGGGGGCTGTAATTAAAGTGGAAGTGGAATGATCACCCAGAAAGGACAAGAGATGCAGTATTAAGCCATGTGTCTGAACTAAGCTCTGCACTAAAGAGAAAGGACCCTTTATGACAAGAAAACAGAGGTGCTTTAATTGCCAGAACAAACTCACTGATGCACCCAGAGGTATGGCCACGAGCCTGACTCTGCTTTGGTCAGCACTGCAAAGCCACAGCGACTCCACCAGAGTGGTGTCTGTGGCAAATGAGCCTTAGTGTGCTGAGAACTGGGCCCTGAATCCAGAAGGGAGGCAGTACCTCAGGAGGAGAGGGCCACGGATGTACCAGACAGCCTGGATGAAGCTTTTGGAAGATGTTTGTTATTGGCAGGTTGTTGGCCAGTCTTGGGGTGAGCTATGCTGTAAAAGCTTTGTGGAGAGCTCTCCCCAAGACTGAAGGACCAGCACTCCTGAGCTGACCTCCAGGTGAGGCTGAAGGATGGACTGACAGAGCATGTACTGAGGAAAACACACCTGGGGCAGGTAAACAAGCACAATGCTGCTTCCACTAGGAGATACTTGTGTGCATTGTCCCATTCCTACACCAAATGCTGGGCCACATGCTATAGTTGAGGCTTAAACCTAAGCAACTCTTTAAGAAATTGCAAGAATTGTGATAATATTTTTCTGTGATTAACCAGAATAAACATTTCCAAGGGATACAAAGTCTTACACTTCAAGTTGAAGGCAAATAGGAAAGGATGGGGAAGTAGGGACAGGTTTTTTGGAGACAGATACATAGTTCTGTCACACATGTTTTCCTCTGAAGGACTTGGCTCTGACCACTGCTACACACAAGACACTGAGCTTGTAGGTTCTAGATTCCTGTATTCCTGGACTGGTGATTTGCTGTTAAAAAAATAATGAGGGTGGGATTGTTTTGTTTCCATTTGAGGGAGGGAAGGTTTTCTCCAGCTTGTGGAATGAGTCTACAGAAGGTGGGTCAGCACAGAAGAACCACAGATCTATAACTCTTGCACTCCAGGATTCAAACTCACCTCATTTTCTGACTGAGACCCTGAATTCTAACTTCTTTGCTTGAGATCTTAGACAGCCTGATCAAAGCCAAGCCCTGCCTGGGCTACTTCCATATGGGAAACAGTTTTCAAACTTGCCCTGTACTATGTGAGAACTTCTCTTCCTAGGAGCAGTCACCCATCAGATGTACCAAAGTGTCACTCGCTTTCTCTCCCCCAGAGTCAACTTGGTCACCCTTGGCAGGACAAAGAACTGATGTTGTGCAGGGAAGGCAAATCCTGAGTCACAGGTTTGAACACAGGAGACTTGGTGTTAGGGGTTTGATAAGCTGCTACTTCCATGACAGCTCCTGGTGCTGGATACTCTGTCATTTTACCTAGACAGCTTCCCTGGATGCTCCAGAAGCACATTCCAGGATCAGCTGTGTTTTGAAGCAGCAGCTCCAAGTGTCTGTGATTCCTCTGCAGTTGCTCCTGGACCCTGAAGGCTCAGGCACTCCAAAGCACTCACCAGGCACTCCAGAGCTGGGAAGGTCCCAAAGAACAGGAGCAGGACTGGTAAAGCAGTTTGTGGGTTGTTCTATGGGTGCTCATTGTCCTTAATGTTACTTGTGTTGCATCTTGATACTTTATGCATACAAAGCCAGGAGTGATTTTCTCATGCCTGAGCAACCAGAAGCTTCTTAGCACAGAGTGAGAGTCCAACAGCTGAGCTGGCTCCAGCCTGAGAACCAAAGGCTGTGGGTTAGCTTTGAGTCACAGGCCAGACTTGTAATTAGCAGAGAGGAGGATGCTCTGTCTCCAGCCTGGAGGCTAGGGGAATGTGCCCAGCCTGCTCCTGGCAGTTTTTCCTGGAGGCCTTTGGGAACAGGCTGCAGGGCAGAGCAGCTGTAGTAGCCCTGTCCTGGTATCTCAGCTCTCCTGGAGTGGAGCAGTCACTCCTTGTCCTGTGAGCTGTGTGTCTGCACAGGCTGAAAGCTTTATGGGGAAGGTTAGTGACAAGCAGTCACTCAAGCCTGGGGTGTGTGTGATCATTCCTGGTTGTTCCAAGCTCTGTTGGGAAGCAAACAGTACATGTTCCTGCTGTTCAGGTATCTGCACACTGCCCTGGAGACAAACCCTGTCACCAAAAAGCACTGGGCCCTCTCCTGCCATGCAGCAAAGGTGTGTCACCCTGGGTAGGAAACTTGGGCATCACAATGGTTTAAAATCACCAAGTCTGAAACACTGTGGTGCTTTCCAGCGAGAGCTCCCAAGGGAACACTGTCCTGCACTTCACTACCAGCATGAAGCCCAAAGGGAAAAGTCCTTTACTCCAAGAGGAAGAGATCATTCCAAAGGTATCCTATTTTCTGAGCTCCAGAGGATGCTCTCAGGAGTTGCACAAGGGAAGCAAATGAACCCTAAGCCAAACTGTGCTTTGTAAAATAGTGTATTAAAAGCATTTACTGTCATATACCAGCTAGTACTAGTGTGATTAAATGCAAACCATGTTATGTAGCTTTCTTTTTGTTTCTCAGCAGCTAAGCTAAGCTTCCATCTCTTCTACCTGCTAGAATTGGTGTGCTTGTACTGTGTCTGAACAACTCAGAGGAAAGCAAATATTTATTATTGATTCCTTTGAATCAATGATTTCATAAGGGTTTTTTGGGTTTTTTTGTTTTTTTTTCTTTTGGTTGGTTTGTTTTATAAATAAAGGTGCTGCAGCTCAAGTACTGCAGCTCAACTCAACTCGTACCAGTGCTCCATCATCTGTGGTGTGATGTGTTACATGCTGTCAGGCTGAATCCAAGGGGAAAAAAAAGGCTTGGAGTTAAAAATACCATTTTTAAGCTAACAAGGACTATGTGCAATTTGCTGGGAAAGGGGTGGGGGAAGCTGGTCTTTTTTTTCTGGGTGTTTTTCAATCTAAATGATGTGATATGGTATGAAAAGGAATGTGGTAGCAGGTCAAGGAGGTGATTCTCCCCCTCTGCTCTCATGAGACTCACCTGGAATACTGCACACAGCTCTGGTCTGGTCAGCATCAGAAGGACATGGAACTGTTGGAGCAAGT
>NW_008661440.1:5167-5442 GCF_000695815.1 Acanthisitta chloris
CCCAACCCTGGCAGTGTTCACAGCCAGGTTGGATGAAGCCTTGAGCAACCTGCTCTGGTGGGAGGTGCAGGGGGTTGGCACTGGATGATCTCTAAGCTCCACTCCAACCCCTAAAATTCTATGATTCTATGAAACGTGGAACTTTGGGTGTATCAGTGTTTTGGCTTCCATGCAGCTCTTTCACCTGAGATGCTTCAAGCTAATATGGTATCACAGCTGTCAGATACAAACCCTTGGTGACATTATCCTCCCACTCCTGTGACCTTACTGCTGAA
>NW_008661440.1:5714-6767 GCF_000695815.1 Acanthisitta chloris
AGTTATGAGCTGGGACATGACAAGGAGACCTTGAACAACCAACTCAGACAGTTTAGATCTTCTCTGCAGATAGACATCATGAACCAGCTAACAGGAATCTCCAGTCAGGGAGCTGGAGGTTGGAGTTGAAGTAACTAAACATGGTTGTGGTTAATTTCTCACAAAAAGTAACGAAACATGGTTGTGGTTAATTTCTCACAAGGTTTAGCTTTCTTTCCCTCAGGGTGTTTTGCTGAGGTCTCCAGACATCAGCAATCTTTGTTACTGAAATCTGGGAGTGAAAATTGCAACATAATTAGGCATAATTAAAACAAAAGGTGGTGACAACACAGTGGTCTCCTAGGTGTGTCCTGTCTCTCCCTGATCCATGAGAAAACTGTCAGTGGCTCCCACTGGAGCTGATGACATTAAACCCCTGATTAGGCCATGCAGTTGTAGTTTTAGGTCTTGGGAGGAGTTGTGCAGCTCCACACTTTGGTACATTATCAGGAGTTTTGGGTTATTTTTAAGTAGATCAGTTTGTACTGGCACACTGAAGGAGGAGAACAGAGTGGGAAAGGGAAAGGGATGGCCTTGGAAATGTGTGATTTTCCAGCCTCAACCAAAGGAGTGCAGATGCAAAGGGTTGCATAAATAAGTGCTGCTGTTGTGAGGAGAAGGAATGTCTTTGATAATCTCTATTCTCCTCCCAGTTCTGTGTTAAACTCTTAAAGGAACAGCAGTGCTTGATCCCTAAGGTGCTAAATCCACATCCAAGAATAACCTTGGAATCCATCACTGGGAAAAAACCTCACACAAAACACTTCCCAGTGTCCGACTTATCAAACCTTAATTTTTGTGATCTACAGTAAATTAGCTACTTTTGTCCACTTTAACAGCCTTTAATTGCTAATGTAATGAGTCATTTGCCAAGCTGCTTTCCTCCCTGCACTGACTCACTGCTGTTTCAGGCTGCCTTCACTTGCTCTCAGCCTGCTCTGTGAAGTGTGGCTGCACATCTAAATGTCACTGTGTAATCTGAAGGGGCAGGTAGTGCTATTCTTAGCTCCTGCT
>NW_008661440.1:6787-9359 GCF_000695815.1 Acanthisitta chloris
ACCCCTCAACACTCCCCTCAAAGACAATGCCTGGTTAACAGCACAGCTCCCACGGGGCTTAGTGTGTTCAGTGTGTGAGCACTGAGGAGCATCTCTGGGGTAAGGTGAGAGCAGAGTGTACTCTGGACAGGGTGGAGTGTGCTTTGCATGCCTCACCTGGGCAGGTACAGGTGATGGGTCAGATTGAGTGCCCTTCTCTTTAAAGGCACTGGAGAATCAAAAAATCGTCGAGGTTGGAAGAGACCTTTAAGATCATCAAGTCCAACTATTAACCTGTCACTGCTGTAACCCCTAAACCTTATCTTCCAGTGCCAGGGCAATACTTCGTGCTCTATGCCATGGAAACCCTTTCCTGCCTCTCTCTAACCTTCTGCACTCACATTCCAACTCCAAACTGTGCCTTTGGATGTCACCCCAAGGCTCTAGATCAGCTTCCAGCCCTGTGTGTGGCACAGCAAGAACAGGAGCCACAAACCTGCTCGACACGAGTGACTCCCCCGTGGCCTCAGCACATCTGCCAGAGGAGCCTGGTGATGCTGGTGGTGAGAAGCTACGTGTTAGTGGTGTGGTAATGGTCCCCAGGTGACAGCTGATCCAGGGGAACTGCGTCAATGTTTCCCCAGTTGAGGTCACTGGGAATGGCCATGGAGAAGAGATGTCACCTCTGTGTCTCGAGGTGTAGGCTTGGACACAGCAAGTGTTGCAGAGGACAGGCACTTGTTTGGGATGAGGCTGAGGGATTTGTTAGTCTGTGTCTCTGTATTGCACTTCTAAGCAGCTACCAGGTGTGTTTTGGTCTGAGCACCACAAGTGCTTTTTCATGCAGTTCTCACCTCTGACTCAAAGTTCCTCTGCCTCTTTTCCCACTGTGTGGGGTCACAGAACCCGGCCAGGACATGGTGTGTGTGTTCCCTCCTCTGAGTGACTCCCTGACTTTTCCACTCAGCCTTTATACTGTGTAAACATTGGCTACAGTTCACAGAGCTGTGCTGGAGCCTGACCTCAGGTGATTCCTGACCTGGGGTGATTCCTGACTTCAGCTCCAAACTGAGGTCACTCACTCCCCACCGAGATCAGCCCAATGTTTGCAGCATCCATGTGCTCCCTTGATCCTCAAGGACACCAAACAGCCACAGTTTTCCACCATTCCCCTTCCCACTGAAATAAGCCACAGCACCAACATGCCAAGGGGTGACAACCCTGCTCCTTGTCTTGGTTTGGAGCATTAGCACTGATGATGGATGAACACTTAGGGTGGATTGTAGAGCAGGGCTGGACATACTGTGGAGGTGGATTTTGCTGTGTGGAACACCCTAAACCACCACAAATGTGGTTTTCTGGGAGAGAAAACCAGGGATAAATCTGGGAACCTTTGGCCTTGCTTTAGGGAATCATGGAGTGATAATAGGGAGGAACACAGATGGTGACAGCAGAAGGCACTGGCAAAGCTGCCATATGGACACTGTGAGGGACTGTCCAGGGAGGTGTTGGAGTCACCATCCCTGGAGGAGTTTAAGGACAGACTGGACCTGGCACTCTGTGCCATGGTCTGATTGACATGGTGGTATTAGGTGAGAGGTTGGATTGGACTTGATCAGAGGTATTTTCCAACTTGATTGGAAGAGTTTTGCCAGGTGATGCTGCCTCACTCTTCAGCCCTGGTGAGGGACATGTGGAGTGAGTGTTGTGTCCAGTTCTGGCTCCTCAGGACCACAGGGACATGGAGCTCCTGGCGGGTGACAGAGATGCTGAAGTGACTGGAGCAGCTCACTGATGAGGAAAGGCTGAGGTAGTTGGGGCTGTTCAGCCTCATTGATTGGAAGAGTTTTGCCAGGTGATGCTGCCTCACTCTTCAGCCCTGGTGAGGGACATGTGGAGTGAGTGTTGTGTCCAGTTCTGGCTCCTCAGGACCACAGGGACATGGAGCTCCTGGCGGGTGACAGAGATGCTGAAGTGACTGGAGCAGCTCACTGATGAGGAAAGGCTGAGGTAGTTGGGGCTGTTCAGCCTCAAGAGACAACCAAGAGGGACCTCATGAACATATTTAAGTCTCTGCAGGAGCTGCCAAGAGGATGCTCAGACTCCACTCAGTGCTGCAAACCCATACAGGAGGCAATGAGCAGAAACTGATGCACAGAAGTTCCACCTGAGGAAGAACTTCCTTGTGCAGTCACTGAGCAGAGGAACACACTGCCCAGAGTGTGGATTCTCCACACTGGAGACACTCCAGACCCATCTGGACACATGAGCCACGTGCTCAGGGGTGGCCCTGCCTGAGCAGGGAGGTGGGAGCGCATGAGTCACTGTGGAGCCTTCCAGCCTGACACGCCGTGACTCTGTGACTGAGTCAGAGATTGCTGAGGGTCCCTCAGGGCCCCTCAGGGTCTCTGTGTGTGCTCTGTGCCAGCTCAGCCCGGCGCACTCCCCCACGCCGCCGCCATCTTGCGCCTCCTCCCGCTCCTTCCGCCCCCTGCGTCAATCACCCCATCCCCGCGATCCCATTGGTCCTTCCCGCCCCGCGTTGCGCAATATGCAAACGACTCCCCCTGCGCCGCGCGCTCTGATTGGCTAC
>NW_008661441.1:0-302 GCF_000695815.1 Acanthisitta chloris
CATGGATGGGGCAGATGCTGGCAGACCCTCAGCCTGCGTCTCACCAGCTGACTCCACCAGTGGTAGGTTCTTCATCTTGGTGCTGTGCAGGACCTGCTGCAGGTCCCGGTACTTGCAGTTGAGGGTGACATAGCGAATGTCCCGCACCATGATGTCCTCCACCCGCACGTTGTATTTCCTGACCGGGGAAAGTAATGGTGGCCTCAGAGTGATGCCCCCCACCTTCCCTTGTGCCTAGTGAGCAGCTTGGGGATGGAACAAGGGACACACACTCACTCGTGGTGGCCCCAGCCCAGCTCTGG
>NW_008661441.1:393-4460 GCF_000695815.1 Acanthisitta chloris
TCTGGGCCACGGCGTTGGCCAGGATCACAGCAATCATGACAGGCAGGATGTGCGAGATCTGCCCCGTCAGCTCAAAGACGATGACGGCCGTGGACAACGTATGGGTGACAGCACCCCAGCCCCTGCGGCCACCCCAGGACATATGGGGGTGGTTGTCAGGTGCTGCCTGCCAGGCTGTATCCCTGCCCTGGGTCCCCACCCCTAGGGCATCCACCACACTCTTGGGACCTCCCAGGGACATCCCCAGTGGTGGTATCACTCCCAGTTCCTGAAGCCACCACCACAGCCCTGGGGAACCCACCGGCTCCTTTGGAGGATCTCCGAATGATGCCCACCATGGTGTCCCTGTTCCAGTCTGATGCTTACCCACCACGGCGTAGCCTCCTGGCACAATGCGGTAGGTGTTGCTGTCCGTGTGGATGCCGTCAGGGAACCAGGCTGCCATGCTCTCCCCAACCAGGCGCCCAAAGGCTGCCCCTGCCCACAGAGAGGGGCTGGGAGTGGGCACAGGGCTCTCCTGGCACTCTCCCCTCTACTCTGCCTGGCACTGCCAGGGAAGGGGACACCTGGAGACACCCACAGGTGTGCAGTGTGGGCTGGTAGGCAGCTCCCTCCTCCCACCGTGCCCACGCAGGTTACAGGGTCTCACCAATGACGAAGACGGGCATGAAGGCTCCACAGGGCACTGGGATGGTGGTGGCCAGGGCTGACATCCAGAACTGGGTGGGGGGATGCAGACACCCATGACCCAGCCCTGCCTCCTGCCCTGGCTGTGACCTGCAGCTGGGTGCTGTGGAGCAAGACATGGGCACCACACCCTGCCATGGGGCACAGGCTCCTCCCAGGGGCACTCTGCCAGCTCCTCCCTGGTGGCACCTTGGTGGCTTTCAGCCAAGATCTTTTGATGCCATGTTGGCAGCGCCCAGCCAAGGCCTTGGTGGCCTCTGGGAGCAGCCACCCAGTGCTTTGTGGTGCCACCTTGCTGGCAACCATCCAGCACCTCCATGCTGGCATCCAGAAGCTCCTTTCCATAACCTCCTGGTGGTACCCTGGGGCTGACAGGGGCAGGAGGCACTCACCTTCATGAGGATGAAGACAACAAGGGTGACGAAGACGTTGGAGCGAGGATGGCGCCAGGCTTCCAGGATGCCCAAATATTCAAACTCATCATTGAGTCCCTGCTTGGCCCATGTCTGGTTGTCGAAGAGTGTCACCAGGGTGTCCTTCTGGGTGAGCTGGTGATGGGCAGGGGTCAGCCGGGGCTGGTGGTGGCCCTGGGGTGGGGACCGGTGTGTCACCCCACAGTGGGTACCTGGCCAGCCATGAACTGTCCAAAGCCGGGCGGGAAGGTCAGCGTGGAGATGATCAGCGTCACCAGGGCAGGGAAGAGCAGGCGCCTGGTGGGGTGGCACAGGGCAAGGGGTGACTTTGGTGCAGCCCCAGCTCCAAGCCCCACAGCTGGGGACTTCCAGGCACCTACTTCTTCATGAGGAAGCGGTTGATGGTCTTCTGGCGGCGCATGAACTGTACGATCTTGCGGTTAAGGTAGACAAAGAGCGCGCCTCCGAAGCCACTGGCAATCCTGGGCAGAGCCAAGGGGTGAGCACCTGTGTGTCCTGCTGCCACCACCAGCGCTGCCACTGCTATCCCCAGGGCCATGGGATGGGCGCTGGGATGGCTGCACTCACCCAATGACGGCGAAGGCAGGCAGCTCCTGCAGGTCGAAGGGGAAGTCGAGGCGGAAGCGAGTTTTGAACAGTGCCGTGATTGTCTCTGGGGGATGGTGGGGATCAGCAGGGCTGGACAGGGGACCCCTGTGTGCCCCCACCCTGCCAGAGGTACCTTCATCCTTGTTCCAAACGGCGAGGACACGGAAGATGAAGGCGCTGAAGGTGGCAGCAAAGAAGCCACGCCAGTAGTTGCGGACAGCAAAGAAGGTGGAGGTGACCTCAATGCTGAAGAGGACGCCTGGCATTTGGAGGGGGAAGCACACAAGGGAGGTGGCAAAACCCAGGCAGGCCCCCAGTGCCTGGCATGCTTCCCACCCCAAGCCCATGCTTGTGCACAGCCCATGGAGGTCTGAGTGCCCTACATGGATATATCATGAGGCAGTTCAAAGGCTTCCCTGGCAAAGCACATGGCTGGTCCTGGCTGGCCACAGTGGACATGGCACAGCAGTAGTCTGCACAAGCGAGAGGGGAGCACAGGGATGTGAGCAGCAACAGGAGGGGTGGCTCTTGGGTAGGGTGGGGTGCACACAGATGGGCAGACAGACAGATGGGGTAGTACAGCAGGCAAAAGGCAAGGAAAGAGTCATACACATCAGCAACCTACAGGCAGGGCTCAGCGGGGTTGGAATGGGCAGCACACAGATGGACAGACAGACAGATGGGGCAGTACAGCAGGCAAAGGGCAAGGAAAGAGTCAGACACATCACCAACCTACGGGCAGGGCTCAGCAGAGCTGGAGTGGGGAGCTCCCTGGAGCGCAGTGTGGTAGGGGAGAGCATAAGAGCAGACGTTACACCAGGAGGATGGTGCCCGCTCTGCCCTTCCTCCTCCCCACTGATTGGCACTGCCCATTTCCATGCCAGCTATCCTGGGGGTCCTGCTTGCCTCGCCAGGTGGACCCTGGTGCATGGGTGGGAGGTGTGGAGGGGTATTGGGGGGGGGGGCTGAGGTGACCCTACCTCCAATGGGGGCAGCGAAACAGCAGCCAACACCGACGGCGCAGGCAGCTGCCAGCATTTCAATGTTCCTTGCCTCATTCTGTGGGGGAGACAAGGGTGAGTTGCCACTGCCCCCTCCCAACCCCAGGCACTGTCAAACCTGCTGGGGAGCATAAGTGAAGCCCCCCTGGGGCCAGCCTGCCTTGCTCACCTCATAGATGCCCCCAAAGAGGGAGAGGAAGCGGCTGAGCAGAGCTGCGCACATGCTGGCGATGTGGACGAAGGGACCCTGTGAGGAGAGTAGGGCAACTGAAGAAGGTTCCCTCACTCCCCTGGTCCCCTGCCCACCCTGTCCCAAGTATTGCCCTCACCTCCTTGCCCAGGGGCATGCCGCTGCCCAGGGCACACGTCAGTCCGATCACCTTGGCCACAAAGGTCTTGAAGGTGAGGTACTCCTTCAGCACAACGCCCCTCAGGATGGTCTTCATCTCGGGGATCCCTGAGCCTGGCACCATGGACACAGTCTTGACTCACAGCCATGAAGGGGGAACACTGGGGAATCCCTGCCCCAAGGGCAATCCTTGATACTCTGCCATACATCCCTGCCACAGTGAGAGCTCAGAGACCCCTCTCCCCACAGAACAATAGGCATGAACAGCCTCATGGCCATGTAAGGACAGCTCACCCCATAGTTCTATGGGGACCCCAATCCCATGGCCTCCAGCAGACACTCTGAAGACCAGTCTCTAGCCCTAGAAAGACCCTCAGGACTCCCAACCTTATAGCCCAGGAGGTCATCCACCCCATGGCTCACAGGAGACACTCTGAAGACTAGCCCATAGTAATTGAAAGACTCCCCAGAAGGACACCCAGGCAGCTCCCAAGGCACAGTCCCAGAGAGTGGACACCCTGTTGGGGTGCAGGCAGCCCCTCCAATGCCCTACCCACGGCCTGGGGGGCGAGGATCTGAGTGAAGCCAGCTGAGAAGGTGATGAGCACAGTGGGGTAGGTGACCCAGGCCAGGTACTGCAGCAGCACGTTGGTGTCCAGGCCTCCATACATCCACTTCTGAGCTGTGGGCACAGCCGGACAGGTGGGTTGTGGGTGGACATGGCATGGCCACCCCTGCTCCGCCACGGCCCCAGGAGCCCACCAGTGCCCGTTTACCTTGGAGACAGGTGGCGATAGCGAAGTCCATGGCCCAGCTGACCAGTGCCATGACCAGCCCCAGCAGGATGAGGAAAACCCAGTCCTCGCCCACCTTGGAGATGAGGAACCGCTGACACTGCAAGGCGCAGACTGCGGGCACAAGGGCAGACTCAGAGCTGGGTGCCTTGGGGATGGGCACACCGGGCCAGCGGGGCCAGGCTGGCAGCTCACAACAGGCGGCACCAACCCA
>NW_008661442.1:0-3405 GCF_000695815.1 Acanthisitta chloris
GGACACAGATTCCAGCCCTCCCGCGTGCCCTGTGCCCTTGTGGGGCTGCGGCCGTCCTGCCGTCCGTCTGTTCGTCTGTGCCATCCTGCTGTCCATCGAGCTACAGGTGAGCTGTGGCCATCCCACTGTCCATCGAGCTGCAGGTGAGCTGTGGCCATCCCACTGTCTGTTGGGCTGTGGATGGGCTGGGGCCATTCCACTGTCCATCAAGCTGTGGACCCTGAGCTCTCCATCTACCCAGAGCCCTTCCTGGGTTGTGGCCATCTCGCTGTCCATTGGGCTGTGGATGGGCTGTGGCCATCCCAGTGTCCATCAAGCTGTAGTCCCTGGACTCTCTGTCCACCCAGAGCCCTTGCTGGGTCATGGCCATCCTGCTGTCCACTGAGCTGTGGATGGGCTGTGACCATCCTGCTGGCCACCAAACTGCAGACCCTGGGCCCTCTGCCTGCCCTGGCCTCTCACTCTCCCTGTGGGCACATCACCAGCAGCAATCTGTTCACACCCACGCTCAAAATCTCCAAGTAAAGAGCTCTACTCTCCCTGCCTACATGCTTTTTTTCTCCCCCTGTATATTTTCTGTTTTTCCCTTTTCTTCCATCTGTGGCTTTTCTTCCATCTGTAGCTGTTTTAAATGCATCCTTTCCATTGCAAAACAAGTCCAGGCACTGATCCTTGGGGGTGCATTTCCTTCTTTGCTGTTGTGTTTGCTCAGCCTGGGCTCTCCTCTCTCAGACCGACAGCAGTGAGTTACCAGGCGAGGGATATTTAAACAAAATGCAATAAAAGGGCAGGGCCTGGCAGCCTGGATTCTTTCACATCCTCGTTTTTCCCATCCAGAGCTCGCTCTGTGGGAGGTGAACTGCTTTCCACAGCTTGCTGGTGCCACTGCTGCTGCCCTGTGTGTTTTGAAGTGTCCCAACCCAAATGTTAACATCTGGGAAGGTGAATTGCCAAAAGGAGGCATAGATCCTGCTTCTTAGTTGTTTTTTTTTCACTTCTGGGCTACTTGGACTTTGAGATAGGGGATTGAGGAAGAAGGTTAAGGCAAGAGAGCAGCACAGAGTGCCCAGGAGTATTGATTTAAGTGTTAGGTCTCTCCCAGTCAGATGGGTCCAGCTGGTAGAGGAACAGACTAAGTTTTCTGTACTGTAGTTTTCCTCCTCTTTCATGTATTCTGCCTTTTCTCTCATGCTCCCAAGACAGCCTGCCACATGATCCTTCTTCCAGGTGTCTTGCTGCTGGTGGAACCCAACAGAAGATCTCCTGTTTTCTCTCCTCTGTTGTCTTGAAACTTGGAAGAGGCCAGAGCAGGCTTGGGCAGTGGGAGGTTAGTGCAGGAGCTCCAGGCACACTTTGTCTGTTGTTCCCAGTGCTTGGGCAGTCACCATGGTGTTGCCGTGTATGACTTCCTGACATGCTGTCATGTCCATGTGACTCCAGATATTTCCTTTCCTTCCTTTGACTCACAGTCCCCAAAAATACAAAATGCCAGGGCTGAAAGGTTGAGGAGGTGCTCGTGGAGGGGCTGTGCAGCTTCCTGGCAGGCTCTGCAGCTGGTCCATCCGGGGCATGGCTGTGCACAGGGGCTCAGCGACTTGAGAGCTGGAATAATCCTGTCACCCAGTTTAGTGGGTTGTTTATAATCCTTGAACTGTGCATCAAGGACTGTGGATAGACATGTCTTAAATAAACCTTCCAGTGCTGAAGAGGGAAGACATCCCTTGTGGCATCTCTCTGTTCCCCTTCATTTTCTTTTATGATAAACATTCTGCCTGATTTTATTCAGGACCTTATAGAAGCTCTTTCTGTCTTAGACCAGCTCAGCAAGGACTGCCCGAAGGTTAAAGTTAGAGAAACTTTTATCTGTGACCTTACTCATTGGTGTCAATACTGTAATACAGGAAAGTACCAGCTGTATCCTCGACTGGGCAAAGTCCTGCTGGAAGGAAGGCAGGTTTTCAAGTGGTTGGTGGCCAGGGCTGATGGGTGTCATGTGTCAGATCCTGGGGCAGAATACTTGTGCAGATTCTCCATGTATCCATAAAAGCTTCTCTGAGTGTTCTTGGTGCAGGAGACACCAGCAGAGAAATGTAGCTGTGTGCATATGTGGCTTGTGACTCCTTCTTCCCAGGGGTTCAGCCTGAGCTTCTCCCCTTGCTTCTAGCTAAGATCCTAGTTAAAGATTAAAAGCATCATACTGAAAATAAAACTAGAAAAGGGTAATTGGTGTTCAGAGCATTTGGTGTGTTTGCAGCAGCTCTGCTGTATAAATCACTTGCAGAACATGATTCAGTCACGGCATCGGAGTTTTGCAACAGTGTTCTCCAGCTTGGTTTATACAAATGACATTCTTGGGCTGAGTGCAGGGGATTTCTCCTCGCAGGAGCCTGAGAAATTACCAGGAAAACTTCAAGCAAGTACAAAACATGGACATAATCATGGGCTTCTCTTGTGGGATATGTGGCTCAGAGGTCAGGCTGGTGGGGGTCTCTCCTCCCTTCCTGTTTTCTTGCTGGAAAACATGTGGAAAACATGGTAACTCCTCTCAAATTTAGCTAATATGGGTTTGTGTGTTATCGGTGAACAAGGCAGGCTGTGTAAAATTAGAAATGCATTTCCCACTCACGCAAGGATGCTCTGGGACAGTAGAGATGCACACTGAATTACCATGAAAATCCATTTCTCTTTTGTCCCAGCTGAAGAGTGCTTCATAGCCAGCCCCAGTCAGGCACACACACGGTGCCAGGCAGGTCCCAGCCCATTTTCTGGGACGATTGCAGAGCCCTGAGGCTCCTCTCATCAGAGGGATGTGAAGCCTCGTGGCAGTGTGGTGGGAGACTGAGGTCAGCAGCTGCCTCGTGTGGTGGTGATGGCTATGCAAGTTCTAGCCACAGGTTTAGTGGTCTTGGCCTGATAAGTGAGTTAGGAGAAGCAAGGGGGCTGTGCACACTCGCTCAGATATTAATGCCAGATGTCAAGGAAAGGTTTTGACTAAGCTCCTTCCTTTCATCCAGGATCCTGCTCTTTCCCAGGCTGAGCTGGTGTTCAGCTTAGTGTTCTGGGAATGGGCTGGTTGTGAAATCCCCCTTGGCAGCTGAGCAGCAGTGGGTGCCTTTTCCTCCAGCAGCATATCCCGGGCTGCTGTCAGCTCAGTGAGGCAGGATGAGGCTGATGGTCATCAGTACAGGCAGGGAGGGTCCTGGCCCTGCTGAGGATGGGATGTCCACAGTCTCCATCTCCTTAGCACAAGGCTGGGTGAAGCTGAGCCGCCTGCTTGGCCTCGTGAGGTTGTGGTTTGTGTGACAGGCGTGGGAGGGTGGTTTGGGGGTCAGGGAGCCTTGTTTGTTAGTCACCCAGCAGCACACTGCAGCTTGCCAGCCAGAGCAGAGCAGCGTGGAACAGGCA
>NW_008661442.1:3426-4174 GCF_000695815.1 Acanthisitta chloris
ATCTTCCACCTGGGTTTCCCAACTCTGTCCTCTCTCCCCAGGTGTTTGCACCTCCAGAAAGAGCACAGCTGAAAGGTCCTGTTCCCAGCAGAGCATGCTGGGTTTGAACCCCCTGTTCAGGGACTGTGTGCTGGCAAAGTGTGCCTCACTCTTTTTCAGTGATCCTTTTGACTGTGTGTATCTCATTGTCTATAGAGAAAACAGCACAAAAGTGCCAAGAAGCAGAAATTCTTTTGGTGCCATCATGGCTCTGGGATTTTTTTGTTTTGCTCAGTTTGCTCCAAGGTCAAGTTTCCAATCAAGTTAGTGCTTCCAGCAGCAGCAGAGATTCCTCCTGTGGAAGCAGCACATGTGCTTGCAGAGCTGTGTGTCTGTGCAGCTGGAGCAGTGGGTGGTCACGGAGATTTGCAGGCATGGGAAGTGCTTGGCCACCTTTTTTTTGCTAAGGGAAGGATTTTTTTGTGAGCTGAAGACTTTACTTCTGTTCCTGTGCTAGTGAACTCCACTCTGATTTGTTTCCAGCACTGCAGGCGCTCTCCTGGGTCACATTTATATCTTTCACCTCTTCCAATTAATTCAGTTGCTTGTGTTTTCTCAGTGGAGAACTCCTACTTCTCTGTTTGTTATAGCTTTGCTGTCTTAGGATTACTTTGGTCCAGAAAGCTTTGATTATTCCAAGATAGGAGATGCACCAACAAGATTTATTTCCAAAAAGAAGTATTATAGGTAAGCAGTTCATCTGACTAGC
>NW_008661442.1:4191-9190 GCF_000695815.1 Acanthisitta chloris
TGAGAGGGCAGTCTTGAAATGACCAAATAACCTGATTGTTTGCACTCTCCTTCAGGGAACAGAAGGGTATTTGAGACATTCACCATCAGCAGATTGGGGTTTGTATGTCTCTGCTACATGCCAGGCAGTGCACACACCACCACAGCAAACAGCATTCAGCGTGGCTGAAGGCCACTGACCGACAATAAATAGTAACTCCAGTGTGTTATGTTCTTGAAATGACCAAATAACCTGATTGTTTGCACTCTCCTTCAGGGAACAGAAGGGTATTTGAGACATTCACCATCAGCAGATTGGGGTTTGTATGTCTCTGCTACATGCCAGGCAGTGCACACACCACCACAGCAAACAGCATTCAGCGTGGCTGAAGGCCACTGACCGACAATAAATAGTAACTCCAGTGTGTTATGTCTTACTTGTAAGCATGAACAAGAAAGCTGGAGCTCCCTTTGCTCTTGCAGGTGTTTTCCTACGTTTTCCTGCTCCAGAGACTACTTGGGACCAGAACTGGGAGGGAGGCAGGGAGCTGCAATCACTTCCTTCAGCTGCCTCTTAAAAAAAGCCAATTTTCTTGCCTGACATCAACCAGGATGATCATATCTATTGTTGCACTGAAACATTTTTTGGCTCATGATTATTTTTGTTGCTGTTTTTAATCCATTGTCTCAGGGAAGGGAAATCTCTGGTCAGGAGCACTGTTTGAAGAAAAACCTCCATGAGTCCCTTTGATTTTGCACAGGAAAGGGTATAGAGGTGGGATGTGCCTTGTCTTTACACGCTTCTTGAGGGAGTTTGACCTTTGGGTCTTATCTGTCGGTCGTTTTCTCCTTATCCCACATAGCAAACCAGATGTGGGAACCAAGGAGGAGGCATAGGCTGTGGAATGTGATGGTTCCAGGTGCCTCTCTCATTTATGATGTAATGCTCCACTTTCTGTACTAAGCAGATAAAGGACCTGACTTACTCCTTGCTGTTACAAGTAGTGGAAAAAGTTCCCCTGCTGCGATACAGATCATGTGTTTGTCTCATGAATAGGTGGCTGTGAGTCAGCTTTGCCCTGGCATTCACACCGTTGCCCTGGATCCTCTTGGTGAGGTGACGGACTGGCTAACAGGGTAGGTCCACATCAGATGTAAAGGTGCTGCTTACGAAAATGAAAAGTTGGCGCTCTTGGTTTTCTGTTTATCAGTGAGAATTTCCTCTCGGGTATCAGCCTCTCGCTTAGCTCTGTGCCAGCAGATACAAGGATTGTAAAGTGAACCAGGGCTATCAGAAAGGAATTGACCCTGCCAGCCTGCCTGGGCAGGAGGAAGCAGTGTTGAAGAGCAGGGCTGCCAGCCAACAGCCAGTTTTGTATTCCCAATTTAGCAAGTGGCAATCACTTTAAAACAAAGCTGATTGTGGCTGTTTCCTATGCAGGGGACATGCTCTGCTATGGGTGAGGAAGCACAATGTCTTGTGGCTCTGCTTCCAGTAGCACAAACTCACTCTTCCCCATGCTTTTCATCCCCACCAAGTCTCAGGTTCTGAATTCTCAGCACAATGCAGAGAGAGGTGACATCTGAGTTGGACCAGAGAGGGGGAGAGCAAACCTGGGGAGAGGGGAAGAGGGTGATGATGTCTGAACACAGCAGAAAGGAAGAAGGAATGTTGACTTTGGCATGTAACTTGTGAACAGTAATTGTCCCTTCCTTTTCAGTTATGATTGCACATCAACAGTGACAGCCCTAGGGAAAGCAGAGTAAGATTTCTACCAGCAGCTTTGGTGTTACCAGATTCAGTATGGTGTTGTAGGCAGAGGTATTTCCCAGGCAAATTCCTGGTGCTGGTTTTGTGGAGCTCTGCTAGAGAAGAAAAGAGGATTCAAAACTAGAGCTCAGACCCAGGAGCTTCTGAGGACAGAGGATATGGCTGTGCAATACATGGCAGTGTGTGAAGGATCCATGTGACACCTCCTTGGAGCTGAGCTCTCTGTGTAGAGACAACTTTCAAGTCATGGATGACTTGAACATAGATGTGACTGGAAAATGCTTTCAGGGAGAGTGTCTTACAAACCTGGCCAGCAGGCATTGGTGTATCTTTTCGAGGTGGGAGAGAAGCAAGGCTTTTCTGGGGAACAAAAACCACCCCATGAGTTAGAGGTTGCTCCTGGCTGTCTCAGCAAAACCTGCATGGGATGTTTTGGCATCAGCATATCATGTTCACAGGAGGCTGTGGGACTCAGCCCTGCAAGGGTAGATATGCCCAAACACACTGTGCTGCCTGTGGGCACATCTCTGTCCTGGTAGGTGCAACAGGTCTGAGACTGTCTGTACTGCCACACTCCTCTCTCTGGAGCTCTCTGAGAAGTGGGAGGGGGTGCCCTGTCCCCTGAGCCAGTGAGGCTCAGAGAGGTTGGAGAAGCTGGAGATGAAGTGTCTTGCTCTATAACACCAGCCTGAAAGTTTTTCTCTTCTTTCTATATTTCAGAAACTTCGACTCCCTCAGTAAAGAAAATGTGTACGAGAACAACAAGTTGGTAAGCAACTTTTAATGCTTTTCTTTTGGTCTAGTCTATGGCCTGGTACCTTGATTTAGCAACAGAAATCCTTCAGACACAGTGTGTTGAGTGTGCCCTGTTCAAATCCTTTGTCTTATTTTGCACCTTCTCATTTGAATGGCAGTGTCCAGGCTTGCTGGATACTTGAAAGCACCCTGACTGTTCACACTTCTGCGCTGGCCACACAGTAATGCCTGTTTCTAGTGTGTCTTGTGGCAGCAGGAACTCAGACAGAGATGCTTGCAGGTCAAAACATGGACATGTTGAGTTTGTGATACTCCTGAGGGATGGAGCAGGAGCTGGGAAGTAGCTGGTGTGGGGGGGGAAGCATAAGGCATGTGTCCCCGCCTCTGTTCATTCCTGGCACAGGGGATGAAGGTGATGTGCTAAAGGTGCTGGAAGATGGAGATGTCCTAAACTGATCCTGCCTGGCCACTTCACTCCAGCATGGGATTTGAGTTTCTCATGTTCTTTCCAAGAAGAAGGTGTAAGTTAGGCAAGCCAGCCCTCTCCTGCATTGGGTTCAAGCATGGGCTTAGTGATCCAAGGAAGGATTTTTCCCTCCCTCTCTCCACCACTAAAAGAGAGACACTGGATTATAATGTTTCTCTTCCCTTGGCATCACTCCACACAGCTTCATGGCTGCTTGGCAGGAGCTTGGGATGTGAATGAACCGTAGCAGCTTACTCTTGTCTGGGCTGGAGGAGTGACATCCTCTGACACAGGGAGCAAGCTGAAGTGGTTCTTGCCTCTGAGAGAGCTAAACTTGACTCTCCCTGACTCCTTAGCTTCTGCTCCCCTTCACCCCGACCGTGTCCACAGGACCTGTGATGGACCCCCTCTCCCTAAGCAGGGGCTGCAGCATGGGAGCAGTTAGTCACACTCTGGGGTTCAGTCCTGCAGCTTCTTCTTCTCGAGGTGAGATTCAGACCACTCATTTTTGCCCTAGAGGTTTGATGTTTGGCAGGTGCCGTGGATGGGCATCCTGACCAGAGTGCTGTAAAGCCCCAAGTGTTGCTCCTTCCCCAGCCATTCTGGAGTCTGCTCAGCCTGCCTCTGGGAAATGAACTGTAGGAGCTGCCTCCACTGCTTTTCTTAATGAAAAGCTTCTTTGTGCCTCTCATAAAGAGCTGCTCCCCTCCTTTGTCACAGTCTGTGTCCCCCCTCCTCCCCCTTTCTTAGTTTCTTTTATGTCCTTTATTTTGCTCTCTCTTCCTTACTTCACCTGCTGTAGGATGACTTGTCTGTGTTGTCCTTTCACTGCTGGTATCCTGCTGCCTTGGCTCTTCCATCCATGGGATTGACCCCTCATCTCCCTGTGGGCTTCTGGGCTGGCCTCCCTCCTTGCACTGCTCTCTCCCCTAGCTCCTACACTTTCTTGCTCTGGCTGCCCTTGGAATACAAATGGGTCTGATTTCTTCCAGTGCTGTTCCTCTGCTCTTGTTCAGACCCTCCTTGACGCCTCACTAGTCAAAACTTCTTTTCCAGGGCTGTATTATTCATGTAAAAAAGTCTTGTTTGAGCTGCAATTTGCCATATAAGGTCTTCTGCCAAGGAAGAATGCGTCACTTTTCAAGTGCCAAAAAACCAGCTCCAATCCCTAGAAAAATTTCAGTTGGTGGCATTTTTTTTTTGCTGAAGATTTCGAAAGTATATAAATAGGATAAAGGTTTCTAGAGGCTTTGGATCCAGATCTTTCAGTGCTAGCAGATTGTGGTGTGGTGTAGCAGATACAGGGGTAGCCTGTGTCAGGGGGAAGCTGTGCCAGGTTGGCTCAGGTGGCCTTAAGCATATCACTTTCCCATTTTGCATAGGCAAGGCAGCAGTGGCACTTTCATCCCTTGGAAAGCACTTGGAGCTTCACTGATGAAGAACATAATGCAGAAAGAATGTTGCTTCTTTGAAGGCCAGCCTGGGCAGGCAGGGAGAGGAGAAGGGCAACTGGCCCCTGTTAGGTGGTGATCTCATTGGGCAAGAGCAATTCCCAGGAACACAAGGATGCTCTGTAGGCACAGGAGACACCACATTCTAAAGCTGCTCTCTGCATTGCTCACCTGATTCTGGCCAAGCCAGTTGTGTGCACAGAGCATCCTCCTCTTTGTGGTCCAAGCAGCCCCTCACACCCTTCTGCACTGGTTGCACTGGTCTGACCCATGGCACAGTGTGGCAGGAGGTGGCATGACCTATGTTCCCACTAGACTGCACACTGGGAATGTCCTGCAAGAAAACCACTGGTCAGACCAGTTGTGCAGCCTATGGAATGGGGAACACTCCAAAGAATATATTAAGTACCAGTTTATAAGACAGCCCAGGCTGGGCTGGCAGCTGGGATGACGCAGCCGGAGGTAACTGGCTGAAAGCGTTTTTAATGTCAGCTCTGTTACATTTTTACTGGGATACCCAATGGAAAATAATGGTCATTATCTTGCTGAAAAATAGTGACTGTTTGTTTCTTCTAAG
>NW_008661442.1:9209-27996 GCF_000695815.1 Acanthisitta chloris
GTCCGTGCCAGAGGTCAGATGTGGAGGGTTTTAATCTATTCCACTCATTCTGTAACCCTTTCACTGTGAGCTTCAGCAATAGCCTTCCTTGTGCCTCTGGTCCTGCAAGTGCTGTTTTGCTTTGCTGTGTTGGCATGCTCCAAAGAAGGAGGGAAACGATTTTTTCCTATAAGCTGGGAAGAAAGAGGGCTGGAGGAAGTCCTTAGTAAAAGCCTTACGCTGAGTTGAGCAAGGGCAAAGTTGCTGAATTCATGGATGTTGTAATTTCTTTTTGGTCCTCTAGTAATGGCTCTTGTTCAGAGGCAAAAGAAAATAGCTTTTGCCTCCTTTACCTGCCTTTGATCCTGCAGTTTCAAAGCAGAGAGCACCACAAAGGAATATTTGCCCCAAATACATGTTGGGCAGCATGGAAACAGTTAAGTTGGAAGGGAACTAGGTATTGTGGATTCTTCTGCATTATACCTCTCTTCCTCTTGTCTAGTCTGGGAGAGAGGGGTCCCTCTTGCAGCCCAAGATCTCCCGTTTTCAGATGGGGAAGAGCAGGCATTAATAGGCAGGAAGCTTTAACATTTGCACAGCATTCAGAGATGAAAGCTGCCTGCAAGCCCCTACCAGCCTACGGTTAATTGGCGAGTGCTCCAGGTTGGGCTGGAAGCCTGGAAGCGAGTCTGCCAGCCTGGACTGACACATCCCCTTCTGCCAGGCCTGGCTTTGCAGCTGTGCACTTCCAGACAGAGGCAGGCTGGAGGAAGAGCAGGGGAAGCCCAGGTGAGTTCCCGTGCAGTCAGCTACAGCCAGCTTGCCAGGCCAGATTTCTGGCTCCCTGCCTGGATTTCTCCGGCAGTGGCTGGAAGCCACGACTCCATCGATTCCTGTAGCGGCCGCACGATGTAGGAGTTAAACTGGTGCAGCTGTTCCCCAGTAGAGTTATCATTTGAGTGAGGCTGTTTGCAGTGCAGGTTCTTGCTTCTGATGAGAAGCAGCTCTGCTGCCTGGGATGGACAAGACCCTCTTTTTTTTGCCTTCCTCTCTAGGCATTTCGCGTGGCGGAGGAGGAGCTGGGGATCCCAGCATTGTTGGATGCAGAGGATATGGTTGCTCTGAAGGTACCAGACAGGCTGAGCATCCTTACCTATGTTTCCCAGTATTACAACTACTTCCATGGACGGTCTCCTAGTAAGTACCATATTCCCTGGAGGGTTGGGAAAGGATTTATTACATTTCAATATGTTTATTTAGTTAATCATATAGACAGAAACTCACATTTCTGTCAGGGACATTTCCAGTTCTGTGGTCCATCTTGGAGAGTAGAAAGATATGAAAATAGATTTACTGTGACACACACATTGCCTCTTAACAATTTCATGCTTTTCCTTGCCTCCTAACAAGCCTGGAAAAGCAAAATAGATTTCATGGAGGCCTTTTGGTACCAAAATTATTTCACTGGTTGATCAGAACCTCTACACACCAGCCTGAAATAGCACCAGTGCTCTTGGAAGGGTACAGGGCCTTGCCTTGAAAACTACTGCCTTAAAATTTAAAGTACAGTGTAAAATTTCTTATGGTCTAGCCAGACAGGAGCACAGAAGGTTCCTCTCCATGGTCCCCACCTCAGCTTTCCTTTCTTCATCACCTCCACCCCTGTTCCAGTCTTTTCCACACCGGAGGGCTGGTGAGAACATGGAATCTAACAAGGCTGAGCTTGTCTGTGAGGCTGTGCCAATGGAAGTGCATCCATGGTACTGCTTGTACAGCACAGCAGTACTGATAGAAGAAAGGAGAAGAAAATTATCACCTTAACTGGCATAGTCATGATAGCAATTTTGTCAAACATAAAACAGGCCAAGGCATTATATTTATGTACTGGAGAGTTTATCTGGGCTCACAGGAGAGTTACTGTAGACTTGGTTTATATTTGGCTTTAAGTGGATACAAAATGAAATAATAAACCAATTTCACAGGTTCCTCCAGAGGAAACTTTTAAAAGTGGGACATGAATGACTTAACTGGTTAAGGCAAATTTAGATGGAGAAAAGAGATATGTTTGGAAAATGTCTCACATCTCGTAGAGAAAGCACAGCACACTCTGAGAGTTGCCTTTAATGTCTAAGCTCTTCCCCCTTCTCCACCTCTTTACACATTTACTTTTTTTCTCCCTCCACAACTTCTTCCCTCCCCCTCTCCATTTTTTGTTTCTTGTTTTTAAAACCGTTCTGATGAGAGTCAAACAAATTCCATTGTGTTTGTGCCAAGTGGTGAGAATCTGGGTCAGGTTGGGGTATTTGCCTCCTCCCCCCTGCATCTTGCCTACCATGTCATCAAGCACAGCACATTTTTATACTCTCTAGTGTCCCACAAAACACTTTGGTTGCATTCCTGTTGCTGGGGTGAATGTGTGTGTCTGAAAATGAGCCCAGCCAGGAATGTGCCCTCTGACACCAAGCAGTGTCATAGAATCACAGCCATGGCCTGCAAATGGGCTCCAGCAGGACCATGAAATAAGCTGGACACAGGAGGACAGGGAGGGTGAGCAGAAAATGTTTGATTGAGGTGCATTTGCAGAAGAACAGAGCTGAAGCCACCACTTTGGGAATCCAATAAATGGCACAAGTGGGAAGTGAGGGGGCAGCCCCAGTCTGAACTGTTTACTGGATCGGCTGTCACCAGTCCCTGGTCACTGTGGTAGAAGCCCTGGGTGTTTATTTGGATAGTTAGTTCTCCTATGGGAAGACTGCTGGGAACTGGGCTTCCTCTCTGCTCCCTGCCCAGACTCTCTCTGTGTTTACTGACAGGGGTATAATCTCTTTTCAGACGAGTGGCCATTTAATTGGTTGCTCCTAAAGTGAAGCTGTGGCTCAAATATCCCACAAGGAACACAGAGACATCTCATTCAGAGTAGGAAGTGGTGCAAAAACAACATCCCCATGAGACAGTCAGGGGGTCTTGTCTGGAAAACTTTACATGGAGCCTTATTTCCCAGGGTTGTCTCCCAGGGCATGGGGCATCATTCCTTGCTTGACTGAAGTGTGTTGGAGATTCTCTTTTCTCCACTTGTAGTGAGTTTTGAGGGGGTTTATTTCATCTGCAAAGAAAAGAGAATTGGGCATTTGCAGGCTGCTTGTGGCAAGTCTTGGTTTCCACATCAGCATCACCACAGCACCTCCAAGTCTTTGTAGAATTACCCATTTTTTGTGATCATTTCTGCATATGACAAGCCTGTTTGCTCCATGAGAATCCCAAATGTGGACGTGGGTGTTCAGTGAGGGTTCAGGGTGTGTAGGAAGTCTGGAGCATAGCACCTTGAACAAAGCAAACTCACTGTGCTTCAGTTCCTTAGCCATAACATCTACCAGCAGGGCCTGTTTCAGTGGTGCTCACTGCCAGCCAAACTGAGGTCTGGAGTGGCAAACCCAAAGTCCTGTTCATGTCATTGATGGGTGGCGTTTTATGTTTTTCCACTTCTTCATTCCTCCTTCATGGAATTCCCTGAGACAAAAAGAAAATCAGCAGTTTCAGCTGAATGTTGGTACAATTCACTTGTTGCCTCTTGCTCCTCACTCCAGTATGGAACTGCTCATGAAGGAAGTCTGTGCCTCCTTGTGTGCTTTGCATGTTATCCATCAGTTCCCTTTGGATATTCTTATTTTGTAAATTACTCCTAAGCCCTTTTTTCCTTATTTTCCCTTAAAATCTTCCATTCTTCCAATCTTCCAGTTGGAGGCATGGCTGGAATCAAGCGTCCTTCCTCTGAACCTTTGGAGCAGCATCCTGGAAAGAAAACTGTTTCAGAGCCTCCTAAACCAGTGCCACCAAAACTGCCTCCTGCCCACCCACCAGCCAGAGCTAAGCCGAAAGAAACTTCCCCAGTCACCACAGTAAGAAATGTTTTGGGGTGTTCTCTACACCTTAAATCTGTTCAGTGAGATATGGAGTATTAGTCTAGTTCAAGGCTCCTGGTCGTAATGACTTAGTCTCTCAATTCTCTGCTCACTATAAAGGATTTAATCCAGAGGTCTGGTTGCTGCACAGATTGAGGTGGAGTCATTGGAAAGCCATCAGTCAGCTGGGACTCATCTAGTGATGGACATGGGTGTCTTAGGACATGGGTATGCTGTTCCTAGATAGTGGGGATAGAGATTTTTAACAGGTTGTATTATTTTTGCTAGAAAATATTGATTCAATTCTTGGACCCAGTTTCAAAGCAGAGTAGGGATGACAACAGGGTAGAAGAAGAGAAGCCCTTTCCCAGCCAATTCAAATCAGAGACCTTTGCACTTCAGTTTCCTACAGACAGGACACTCTGGCTTTGTGGGAACATGTTCCTCATACTCTGTCCTTCCTTCCACTTCCTATAAGCAAGGAGTTAGAAGGAGAAGGGATTTTCTGGATATCACTTCTCTGTCCTAGTTGATGGCTGTGCATGCCAAACACTTGCCTGCCTAGGAGATTTGTAGCTGTATTTGGGGCCATGATGCTACCTGCTCACCCACTGCTTCTCCCCACAGAAAAGGGTCCTGGCAGAGAGTGGGAATGTCCCCAGCAGCAGCTGTGGGGTCTGTGGGAAACATGTGCACCTGGTGCAGCGCTACTTGGTCGATGGGAAGCTCTACCACAGGAACTGCTTCAGGTACAGCAGCTCTTCATAGTTTCATAATATGTTAAGGGGTTGGAATGGAGCTTAGAGATCATCCAGCCCCAACCCCCTGACCTGGGCAGGGACACCTCCCACCAGAGCAGGTTGCTCAAGGCTTTAGCCAACCTGGCTTTGAACACTGCCAGGGTTGGGGCAGCCACAGCCTCCCTGGGCAACCTGGGACAGTGTCTCACCACCCTCACAAGGAAAACCTTCCTAATATCTAATCTAAATTTCTCCTCTTTCAATTTATCCCCATTACTCCTTGTCCTGTCACTGCAGTCCATAACCAAGAGTCCCTCTCCAGCTTCCCTGGAGCCCCTTCAGCTCCTGGCAGGTTGCTCTGAGGTCTTCACATAACCTTCTCTTCTCCAGGCTGAACAGCCCCAGCTTTTTCAGCCTAGAGGGAAGGTGCTCCAGTTCTCTGATCAGCTTTGTGGCCTCCCCTGGACTTGCTCCAACAGTTCCATGTCCTTCTTATTGGGGGATGTCCTTCTTATGTTGAGTTATGTTCACAGTGGGGGCACAGCCCTGTGGGTCACAGAGGGCCAGCCTGGTTCCTTTGGGACTGGAGGGAGGGTAGTGTGGGTCATTTTTTTCAGAGTGGAGGCAACCTGGGCTTGGTCTTGGCCTGTGCATAAGGGAAACTCACTGCACAGGTCTATTTTCAATCACAACTTTCCTACTTCAGGCTGTGCTATCAGCACCCTCTGTTTTGGTGCCTGCACACAAGGTCTGCTCACTACCAGTGTGGTACCATCACCCTCCCTGTGTGGATGGTGGCGTTGTGCCTGCACTCTAAGGTGTGTGTCAGTGGCCTCCCAGTACTCTGGAGGATGTTTCTGAGACTTCTGTATCTGCAGGTGCAGGCAGTGTTGGAACATTCTTCTCCCTGGAAGTTACAAAGCTGGTCCTGAGCCTGGTACCTTCATCTGTACCAGCCACCAGCAGTCAGAAAATGGCCAGATCTCCAGTCTCCACAGCACTGAGAACAAACCTGAGAGTACCCCAGCCCCTAATGCTGCCAGGGTGTTCCAGAAAGCCACAGAACCCAAGAAACAAGAGCAGGTGTTGAAGAAACCCAGCCAGGAAGGCCTCACTAATTCAACCAAGCCACCTGTTTCATCTTCTGGAAGCTCTGGCTTCAAAAGTGTAAATACTCCGTGGTCCTCTTCAGCTGTAAATAAATCAGACTGCAAAGGTACCTCGTTGGGGAATAAAGCAGATCACCGTGAAGGTACATCAGGGTCTCTCTGGACAAGCACCACCACAAAAACACAGCAAGCACGAGAAAACTTCTTTAGGTCATTAGAGTCCTCTAGCAATAAAACTTCTGACACTCAAAAACCAGTCCTGTCTCCTGATGGCCCTGATAAAACTGCCCCTGCCAGAACCACTGCTGAGGTCAGTCAGAAGGATAAGGCACGTAACCATATTATGCAGGCTCTGTCTGGATCAAACACTTCTTCAAACAGACCAGGAGGACTCAATTCCACGAGCCCCTCAGCATCCATCAGGTAAGTACTATTTCTCTTGCTCTTTTTACTGCCAAGATGTTCCTTGGGATAATTTGGAGAAGTCCCTGCATCTTTCTTCCCTTTGTCCTGACTGCTTTTGTGGCTCAGATTTAAAGGCATGTAGAGGGACACATACAAATATTTGGAACAGAGGCCAATACAAAAAAGTCCATCCTTTCAAAAACACTCACTAGGTTGTTCTTCTTTTGCAGTGGCAAGTTTTCTCCCACCCATTCTCAGAGTCACAGTCCATCTCCAAAAGCAGAGTCCAGCAAAACAGGGTCCACAGCTGTAAAGCAGGAAAAGATTACAGACCCTCTGCCCAAGAACCAGGCTGCCAGCAAACCTGACTCTGTGCACAAGCCAGAGTCAAAAGGCACCAAAGGTGAGGATGAGTGATCTGCACACAACTCTGCCTCGACATAACATGCCAACTTGATGCCTTTCTCTTGGACCAGTACAACAAATGTGTCCATGACTCCTGTACTTTCTGTCTGTACCACCACATAAGGGTTTTCTGAGTTCTGGGGTTCAACACACCTCCACTTATCCCTGTGCAATTGCTCCCTCTAGCATGGGGAGTTTTGCTACTCTGGGGAACTCCAGGTGTTTGAAGTTGTACTTGCTGTCATCAAACACTAGTATTATGGTGGTTTTCAGAGGCTTAGGTAGACATTCCCTGATGGGACACCTTGCCAGAACTTCAGGATGATTTTGTGATTGCAGTTGGGGCTCACCCAGCCTCCTTGTCTGGTTTGAACTAAGCTTCCACTGTGATGACTGAGCAGTCAGCCAAGGGATTATGTTTTGGGGGTTCCCAGAGTCTCAGCCCCTTCCAGATGCCCTGTCCTTTGGGCTAGAAGCAGTGTCTGTCTGCAGTTTGCTGTGACTTTGTGGGTTTTCTGTATCTCCCCCTTCCTGCCCCATCCTTTGGTCTCTAAGTTGTGTTGCTGTTGAATGTGCTTCTTCATTCACTCTGTGGCCGTGTAGGTTTTAAAGCATTTGAGCTGAAAGGCAGAAAATGCCACCAAGATTATTTACACTATATTGTATTTGACTCTGTCCATGTTAAACTTGTTGAACTGGTGCTGGTTTGCTGTAGTAACATCATAGTATCTGCCCCAGTGCATGGCTTATCTCCTAAGATCCTCTCAAGACTCAAATCTGGCTTGTTTCTTTTTATTGGATCTGATATTATCTTGCTATGTTCCTTTCTTTAGGAAGTACAAATGTTGGTGAAGACAAGTCTGAGAGCCCAGCAGACTGGAGATCTCTGTTGAAACCTGTAGCCAACAAGTGAGTGTCTTGGAGCTGGTGGGTCTCCATGACAAGTGAATGGGGATGTCCATGCTTGCTCCTGTGTTTGTGCTGCAGGTCTGTGTGCACATAGGAGGGAAGAGCTCCTGTGTTTTAATGCTTCTGCTTTCATCAGTTTGATGGAAAAGACAAAGGCTTTCATTTCTGGGGAGGGAAAGCATATTTCAAATTGCTGGACTCTGCTTAGAAAAGTGTGCCCATCCCAGATGGATATCCAGCCCAGGTTGTCCAGAACTCTTCCTGTGAATCATTCTGCAAGAGGCATGGTTTCCTACCTTTGTCTTTCTCTTTGCAGAGACCAAGGTGGCTCTAAGAAACCTACTGATAACTCCCAGGTGGGAACAGGGAGCCCAGCACACAAGGAGACAAAGCCAAGTTCATTAGTTGTCCCACCAGCAAACCAGGACTCTGGTATGAAGAGTAAAAGCTTTGCCTTCTGTTTGCTCATCAGACAGGAGACAGGCATTAGTGCTGTGAGGAACATGGTGGTGGAGATTGTGCCTTGCTGTCAGGGATCTTTGCTTTCTGCACCTGTTTTGGGCCTGTGGTGCCTTTGTTTGAAGAGCCATCCATCCCCAAGGAGAGGGACTTGGTCTTCACAGGGTGCCTTTCTTCTGCAAGACAGCCAGCAAGATTTCACTTACTCTGTCTTGCATGATTGTGTAATGGTGAGAAATCTTGGTGATGGTTCCCAACTGTTTATTCTCTTCCCAGCTGTTTATTCTCCTCTTCTCCTTGTAATCAATGTGTTTTCCCTGTTTACTTTGGGCTTGTGCCCTTCATTTATCATCAAGAGAGGAGAACTAGGACTAGGAATGGAGGTGGCTAGTGGTGAGTGCTAGAGAGATTGGGCAGTAAAGGGATTTTTATGAGATGAGGGTTGAAATTTCTTACCCAAAACCTGTCTGTTGTTCTTAATCCAGCTTCATCTGGTGGCTTCAGGAAGAAGCTGTTGATCCCCAGCTCAGATCTTATCAGGAGCTGTAAGAATTCAGAGCAAGACTGGGAAAATCCTGGGGGCTCTACCAAGAAAGAGAAAGATGGCAACCAGTTGAAGATAAATACTGACACAGGTAAGGTCTCTTCTGCCTACTGAAAGGCATGGTCTCCTCTGCACTGTTGGGGAACACCCTGAATGGTCCTTGAGTTTTCTGTGGTTAATCCTGTGGCTGTTGTCATGGGGGAAGTATCTGTGTCATTAATTTTTATTAGCCAGTTTGGCCTAAGCAGGAACCAGCCAGGCCAGACAATTCAGTGGGAAAGGAGGAAATTAAAGTAGGAATTTGTCCAGGTCACTGTCCTGTCATTCTTTAGACTGAAGACTATGAAGAAGACCATCTCCTAATTCGGGGAACTGGGATCTAGTTGATGTCTCTGTTCCTCTTCAGTTGAGTGGCTTTGGGAAATAAAAGGAATGCAGAGAACTGTCAGCCAGAGACTCCATCTGGCAGGAGCCACAGTAGCAGGAGCCAAGGCTGCTGTTTCTTGCACTTTCAGAGATGTCCTGACAAGTTCTGACCAGTTTGTCCCTACTCTTAATCCGGTTTCTTACTCCTGTATGTTCAGCCACAGCTTTACTGTGTACCTTTCCTCCATGACCCAGTTGTCCTTGCTGTGGCATATCCCAGCACGATGCAAATGAAATTTTCAGTAACTCATCTGATGTTTGCTGCTGCTCTGTTTGCTCAGCTTCTTGGTTCTCCCCTTTTCTTGCCCTGTCTAGCCATGTCTTATCTGCCTGGACTAGAAGATCCTCACAGCAGAGCTCAGCCCTGACTCAGAGCAAGCAGGATGGGTTCCAATGGCTCAGTGGCCTCATGCTGCATTGTTTGTTAGCTGGTTGCAGCATTGTCCTTACCCGGCACCTCTAACAGCTACAAAACATTCAAACTCCAGTTGTGTTGTCCTTTCTAAAAGTTTAGTGTGCCTCCTTTGCATTACTTTCCCAAAACTTTCCATCTCCTTTTCCCTCAGACTCAGCCACAAGGTTCAGCATTAGTCTCTCCCAGGAAGTGAGCTGTTAAGATAAGGGAGGCCACGTTTATATCCCTCTTTCTAAAGCTTAATGATTGCTGTTGGGGAGTGCCACTACCAGAAACTTTCCCAGCAGTCTCTCCCCACTTTTCACCCATGTCCAAGTCTGCCATGTGAAAGGTGTTTTCCTGTTGCTGTCTCTGGGCAGTCTGTGCACTGAGGACAGGCTTGTTGCTCCTCTGTGTATGTGTTTACCTCAGCACTCAGAGAACAGTCAGCTACTGTTCCTGCCCTTGGTCCTGTGTGTTGTGTGGGGCTGTGGATGGTGAGTGTTTCTGTAGATCATTTGTTTTCTTTGGCACAGGTAATGTTTTTCTGTTGAGAAAGGAGGCTCCAGGGTTTTCTTGCCAACTGTCCTACTTCCAGTTTGCTGGCAAGCAGCCAGCCCATCCTGTGTCTGTCAGGCCGGAACTTGAGGATATCAGGGGATATCAGACCCTGAGCTGGTCAGAGAGTGTCGTTTTACTACCTGATCCGCTCTAGTGACCTTGGCCTTCTCACCATCAGTGGTGCAGCTTTCTGCCTTGGTTGGAGGTGCTGCAGAGGTCACTCAGAAGGAGCCTGGAGATGCAGGGCTGAGCTGGGGGAGGGAGGAAATGATCAGGTAGACAGCTCGTGGCAGGCCAGGTCCCTCTTGGGGGAACCTTTAAGAGAAGTGCAAGTTGCAGGTAGTGTACAGGGCAGAAAACCAGCAGCATCCAGAGGGAAGAGATCCCTGATGGAGGCAGTGCAGGGACAACACAGCTGATTGCCACATCCAGCACCTTCTCCTTTTGCAGTCCTCCTAGAAAGCACAGTAGGGCAAGGGCTGGGCAATTGGAGAACTGTCCTTGAGCTCTTCCTCAATTGTCAGAGACTCTCATGAGGCTCCTTTAGTCTGTCTGTCCTGTCTTTCTTCTTGTGTGTGCTGAACCTGCACTGCTGCTGCCTTTCTTACAGCCATGTGCTTTTGATACTAGAGTTTTCCTTCCTTATCACATCATCCACGTACACCTCTGTTCTCTCTCTGTGGTAATTATCCAGCCCAGCCCCTCGGGTATCCAAATACCTCACACTATTCTGTAGTTATCCTTGCAGCACAGTTGGGCAGAGGAAGCTGAAGCACAGTGGAACAAATACACATTGCTTAAGGATTGATTTTAATAGGTGTCCAGGGCCTAAATAATGCTGTGTAGCAGGGCCTAGGGGACTTCTCACCTAGGAAGTGTTTTGTGGGAGGAATTGAACCTTAGTTTCATGAGACCTATGTTGAGGTCCCCTAGACCATCTTTGTTTCATCAGTATTTACTGATACTTCTTTGTACAAGAGCACCAGAGGGATGTTTTTAAGTATGTCTTGGTGTTTCCTGTGAAGGTAAACTAGCCTTTCTGTGCTATACTTTGGAAGCTTAATAAGTGGTGGCTTTCACCACAATAAATATCTTTGGGTTATAACAAGATAGTGAGTGAACATGGAAGTCAATATTCTCGGGTGGAAGCTCCAAAGTCACACCTGAGTTAGCTGACTGTCTGTGCCCTGGAGATGAAAGCAGCACCCTGTGACTGGGTTGTGCTCTGGTGTGGTGTAGGCAACGTCCCACACCATAAAATTATTTAAAAGTTGTTGTGGTGTTCTTTGTTAATTTTTTTTCTTCCTTCTAGTTCTAAACCTTGATCTGAAAAGCAAATATGTGTCTCCCGTGGTGTCCCCGACCAAGGTATGGCTGGAAACCAGGTGTAAGGGGACCAAGCTGGGGTTGTTGAGTATCCTGCTGGAGTGCTTGCCCAGATTTATGTTTGTCTTATTGGGAGGGTTTATCTGAATTCCCAGTTAAAGGGTGAAAAGCTTTGGGGCAGAGACAAGGTGGAGAGGCTGCTGGTTATCACCCATGCATGGACACAATAGCAGCTGGAATGAGACACAGCCAAACAAAATTATGGTAGACATTGTGTCCCTCAGCAAAAGAGGGAGAATGTCTGTGGACTGACAAGTGTGGGTAGAGTTATCACCCACAGCAAATGTATCACAGGTCTGTAGTGTTGCAGTGGCCATTGCTCTGTGGTGAGCAGACAGCTCTTCAGCTCTGCTGACTTGGCCCTTCCAGGACGTGGATCTGCAGTTGGGCTCCTTAAGCCCTTTCCCATCTCTGGGGCTGTGATCTCAGCAGGCAGTCTGAGGGCACTGAGCTGTATTTGGTCCTGCATTTATTTTCCTAGCTGCACCCAGACTACCTTCCTGAGGAGGAAATCCAGAAGAAAGTTCGTGGCATTGAGAAGCAGCTGGATGAGCTGGAGTTGAAAGGAGTGGATCTGGAGAAGCAGCTGCGTGCCTGCGAGGGAGGTAAAGGAGACCACGTGCCAGCTCTGTTATGGTGGGGAGGTGTGAGGCTCATGTCCTACCCCCGGGCATTCTTGGCTCCATTTTGAGGAGCTCATGCTACACGTGAGGCACCAGGTTGCCAAAGGTACCTGGTATAGAAAGATAGAGCCCTGGGAATTTTGAACTTTCACTGGCTGTTTCATAGCCTACTGTTCGAGCAAGGTTATGTGTTAATTTGGTTGAGGATTGGAGAGCTTTGGGAGTGGAAGGCCACTGTTAATGTGGCTTTTGAATCCCAAGCCAGGCTGGCCATCCTGGCTGAATCCAATTTCCCAGGGCTTAGTGGGTTCATGCAGAAGGGCAGAGTTGAGGCAGCCACATGGAAGATGAGCTGGGTGTCCTGTAGCAGAGCATCTGTGAGCAGCTTCCTTGAATCTGCAGGGTGTGACCTGCATCCCTTGTACCCAGGAGTTCCAAAGGTCATCTGTTTTCACTTGAGGTTGCCTGTGGCTCATATAAGTCATCCTAGGCTCTCCCTCAAGAGTTTGTGTGTGTAAGTCAGGGGGACTGAGCTGAGCAGCCTCTGAAGGAGTCTTGCCCTTTGTCTGCTTTGCAGATGAATCCGAGGATGCTCTTATGGTGGATTGGTTCAAACTGATCCATGAGAAACAGCTGCTGCTCAGACAGGAGTCAGAGCTGATGTACAAGTGAGTACAACCAGAAATTCACCCATCTGCTTGTGTGCAGTGTGAGCAGTGAGCAGTGAAGGAGGGGGAGTGTGGCAACCCAAAATCATGATGTGCCAGTTGGTGGGATGAGGAGGGTTGAGGATGTCTATGGGAGAACTGCCAGCATCCTGATGTATTAGCTGATGGTCTGTGATGAGCTTGTGGGGAGGGAAACTTCACAAATGTGATGCAGGAAGATTTCCCCTGACCCCCCAGCCCCTGCCCAGGTGGTGGGCAACACAGAGATGAGGCTGTAGCATGATATGAGAATGGTTCAGCCCTGGGGCATGGCAGGGCAGTGTGCATCACTTGTGTGGTTCCTTCCAGGATGAAGCAGCAGGAGCTGGAGGAGCAGCAGTGGAATATTGAGATGGAGCTACGACACCTCATGAGCAAGTCAGGTAAGGACCAGCTACACTGTGAGTCCTGCTGGCCCCAGGCTGTGTGCAGCCTCCAGTTTATGTGCCAGCCCTGGGATGCAGGGGCACTGCAGGGTGTCTCCTGACTGTCAGGCTGTCAGGTGCAGACTCCCTGTAACATCCAACCCACCTCAGCCTTCTGGGGGGGTGTGAGATGTGTCCCTCAGTGTGAGGATTTGTGCCTGTGAGAGAGACTTGCTGGAGCAGGGTGGAGGCAGGAGGCACAGTGAGGAGGTATTACCTGTAGCTGTGAGATGAGCTTCTCTTGTCTTGTGCAGAGGAACTGAAGACCCCCAGGGAGAAGGAGCGCGAGAAGGAGCTGCTGGAGTCATACCTAAACACGGTTAATGATCGGAATAGTATTGTGGAGTGCCTGGATGAGGACAGACTCAGGTGAGGGCCCTCAGATGGTGGGAAATAAGCCAACACCAAGGATGATTTCCATTATATTTCCACTGCTGTCCAGGCTGTAGGGGTGGATGAGTGGCTGTAGTCCAGCCTTCTGCTCCATAAGAAGTGGGTGGTCACCTGTCACCAACCATTTTGTCCCAAATGCTGCTCTCTTTGCATTTGTGGCAGCTGTTGGAAACAGATCAGGATTGCAGCCATGTTCAATGCTCTCTGAAGCTAGTGCTGCTGTGAGAACAAGAGCTGTGAAAATGTAGAAGGGAGGGGAAGAGAGGGAGAGGCTGGAGGCAGTATGGGAGCTGCAGGAGGACTCTAGGAACATGAAGCCAGGAATGTGTTCATCTGCTTCAACAAGTGAAAGAACAACTGTAGCCAAGAGTTGGATCCTTCCCAAGTTCAAAGGAAGACTGCTGTGTCAAGTAGCTGGATTCATGCCTCTTGATGCTGAGAGCAGCCTCTGTTTCTTGACCTCAGGGCACCAAGTCCAGCTTGTGGATTCTAGTAATGCCCAGGCCCAGGGTGGTGATGGCAGCATGCTTGTCCCCCATTGCAGTGAGCACCTCCACAGCACCCTGAGCTGCCATTGTCTCAGCCTTCATTCATCTCCTTGGGTGTGGTGGTGGTGTCTCACCACTCTGTGAACTCAGATGATTCATAGGCTAGCTGGGAGAAGGGCCAAGGTCTGGAAACCCCCACACAGGCCTATGCTTTCAAGGGAACCAGATGGAATTTGCTAATGACTAGGACTCCTCTAATCGTTGGGTTTTTCCTGCACCCAGCTCAAGGTCTGCTATGGAGGTTGGTCATTTCTGGGGGAATAACAGCAGGTTTTGGTGTCTACCACCTTGTCATGAACATGGCAAAGTTCTCTCATACCATGCTGTTCCATTACAGAGAGCAGGAGGAGGACCAGATGTTGGCAGACATGATCCAGAAGTTGGGTAAGGGCCCTTTCTACTCTTACAGAGCACTGGGGGGCACTGGGGCTGTGGATCTCAACCTGCTCTGTGTCTGCTCCCTGTCCTGCAGATGGGTCTTTGGAGAGCCAGGAACCAGAGAAGAAGAAGAACAAGTTCCGCTTGACCAAAATATGGAAGCAGAAAAATAAGACTAAAGCTCAGGAGTGATGTTCCTTTGCCCAGCAGCCCAGAGATGCCCATCAAAGGTGTGGTCCTTCCTCAGTGCTGCTTTCCTGGAGTTGTGCAGGACTGTGACAAGGTTCCTCTGCTCCCTGACATGGAGATTGCAGGTTTGCAGACCAAAGGGACAGTGTGAATCCCCTCTGGCCCTGGTATGGGCCCAAGGATACCTTTCCCAGCAGATGGACTTGTAAGACTGTTTTCCTTCTTTGGCTCTAGCTCAGAGCAAACTTCAGCCTCGCTGGCAGCTCAGGAGGGCAGAGCTGAGTTTGCCCATCCAGTGCTCAGGCCATTACAGTCCTGAATGCAGGAGCATGGCCCTGCATGGCACCCACTGTGCCCCACTGCTGTCACCCAGGGCTGCACCCAGGACGCTGTGCCAGTCTGTGCAAGGGCCACTGTCCCTCATTTACTCCCTCCCTGTGTGTGCTGCGGCTCTTTGGCTGGGATCAGAGAGCAGGGAGGGAGGTGCTATGGGGCAAGAGGGATTGAGGGTCTCCCCCTTACCACACCAGTGCAAACTGGTGTGTCCCACAGCTGAGGGGGAGCAGAGAGCAGAACCACCTCTGTGTCTGTGGGGTGGAATGTCCTAGACCCAGAGCAGTTTCAGCAATAGTGATTTGTTTCCAGACCTCCTTTTGGGAGTTGCTGTAGGCTGATTTCTCAAAGCCATGAGGGGTTGCTCACTGCTTCATTCCTTCTGTGGGGGAGATTTATAGCTTCCATATTTCTCTGACTGCACAGTGCAGCAGAGTTTTCATTGTCTGTGACCCATCCTGATGACAATTAACAGAACTCTTCTTTTAATAACCTGGTGCTAACTGAGAGCAGAAGGGAATTAATGAGTTTGCCTCACCTGAGGGTGAGGTACTGCATGGGACCAGTATTTCAGTCCCTGAGGCTCCATCCCTGGACAGTCAGCGCCCTCAAGGGGTGCTGCAGCTCAGCCTTGGTGAGAACAGGAGTGCAGGAGCAGGTCCTGGGCTGTTGGCAGTGAGTCTTGCTACTCTTCCCTCTGCCCAGTGCCTGAAGCCAGACACCTGCCTTGTGTGACATCCTCTCTTCCCAGTCAGCCTGGGCAGCAGAGCTGGAGACGGGGAAAAATCAGATTCATTCATGATGCCTCTAGTTCTGCTGTGCGTGGACTTCCCTCCTCCCTCCAAGCCAAGTCCTTTGAAGTTTCTCCGGGTCCTGCTCCCCAACAGGGCCAGGGATTTTGCAGGAGGAGGTTTGTTCCCGCTGTGACAGTGGTGGGGAGAGGCGATGCGTCCCTTTCCCACGAGGTGGCACTGGGACTCTCCCTCCCAGGCAGGCATGTGCTGGGGTGGGACCCAGTGCCCGAGGGGGTTCCTGATGCCCACGGTGAGTGCCATGTATGTACAAGTGGTGGGACACCCTGTCCCTACATATGCTTTTGCCCAATAAAGAATTGCTGGAGCAAGTCTCAGTGTCCCAGTGCGAGTTTGGGATGCTGGGTGTGTGCTGCCCTGGTCACTGTGAGTGCTGACAGTCCTTATCCAGAGCTTGGAGTGCCTGTGATGGAGCAGCTGCCCTGCCCAGAGCTCGCAGGCCAACTGCATATGCTGGGAGAGCAGCAGTACCGAGGAGTTTCTCACTGATTTTGTTTAGGTGTCTAACTCCCCCCCCCAGCTCCCAGGTAAGTTCATTTCTCCCCTTGCTGCTTTAGGTCCCAAAGCCTGTGGGGTCCCAGCCTAGCCAGCAGGCTGGGGGAGAGATGAGAGGCAGAGCTGCTTCTGCCCGAGCTGTACTGTGGCATCAGTGACCTGAATGGTGGAATTGTGGTGTCATCAGGTAGAACACTGATAGAAGGACTGTCACTACACTCTTGGCTCTGTGTTGCCCTGTGCTCACCCAGAGGGGAAGACAAGCTGGGCTGGGGAGATGTGCTGACCACAGGGACTGGCATGCTGTGCCTTGCCATCCTGGGCTGCTTGTCGGGAAGCTCTTTCTGTCTGTGTGTAAACATGAGGGGAGGGAGGAGAGCCCTTCTTTCAGATCTGGGCATTAGCAGCAAATCCCCAGAACTAAACCTGCCTTTGTGGGCTGCCAGCTGAGAGGGAGGGAGCTGCAACCACCTCTGCTGAAGGAGAGAAATACCCTTCCTGATGAACAGGTCCCTTACTACAGCTATCCCAGGCTGTTGTTATTGCTGGGCTTTCATCTTTTCCAGCTCTGATTCTCCAGCCTTGGGAAGTTTAGTCTGTAGGGATTTGGAGGGTGGCAGCATCATCCAAACTCATCCAATCCTTTTCCAGGAGACACAGGGCAGCTAACCTTTGCCTGTCTTGAAGGCAGGCAGAAAATGGGTCTATGCAGAAATGTGATCATGAGGTGCTTAAACAACAGCCCCAGGGCCCTGTGGTGGCAGTGGTCGGACCTGCTGTAGGGTTTGCTTTGCAAGAAGGCCAACTGCTGCCAGGACTCAGGTAGTCATACGTCCCTACCTGCCTCCAAGGGGGTTTGAAGGGAAAACTCTGCTGCTTCTCCCATTTGGAGTCTGTTGGAGAGGGTAAGCATGATCTAGGGGATATGAGGCTCACTTGGAAATGCTGTGTGGGTTTAAAAGATCTAAGTGGTCTTTAGAGAAATACTGAGAATGGGAGTGGAGACAGAGCCCCATCCTGCCTCGCTGCACCATTGGGAATGGGAGGTGATGGACTGGTGTGAGACTGAAAGCAAGACTGACCTCAATTATTCTCCAGCCAAAGATGAATAGAGAAATAGTGGAGCAGTGATCCAAATGCATCCTTCCCAGAGTCCCAGGCTCTTGTCTGTATTGATGGAATGCTGTCTGGTCATGGCCAGGGTCAACCAGTATCTACTGCAGCCCCACAGCTCCTGCACACCCTGACAACTGCTGATGGTAAGCATGAGGACAACCCAGCTTGTTCCTCCTTCTCTACCTTGAATTTGGGACTCAAAGGATTTGCATTTCCACCATTCCCCTAATCCAGTGCTGAAACTAGCCCTAGAAGAACTAAGCTGTTGGCTAAGGTGGAGAAAGGGAATGGCTTTTCTCCAGCTGGCTGCTTTTGGCTGAGCTGATTCCCCTGCCTGACCCTCGTTTGCTCTCCCAGCACAAGCAGCTTTGCTCACCCCATGGGAGTGCTCCAGGAGGCAAAGCAAGAAGATTTGGCCTTGGGATTGAGCAGGGAGGGAGGGAGACAGCTCTCAGCTGCCTCTCCATAGCGGTCACTCCTGAGTAATTAGGCAATCCAGGCACCCTCCTGTAACCAAACTCGAATCAAATTCCTCTCTATTCTCCGTGAGAAAGGACTGTTTGTGCTCTGCTCCAGCCCCATCAGACACCAAGGCCCGAGGTCAGGCTGGTGGGGGGTTGACAGATACATTGCTGTGTGCATGTGGGTATCTGCATTTTGGAGATGACTGAGAGCTTAATTACTCTTCTAGGTCAGCTGCTCCACTTCCAAAATGGTTTTAAGGGGGCTGAGCTTCCTGCTCATTTCCTGATGGCCTCCAGTTGGCTTCATGGCTTCGCCAGCTCCTGGATACCTGGAGTGCTGCTGCTGCTTTATTTTGTAGCTGAAGAGGAGTGTGGGGCTGGACAGAGCTGGGGGACTGCACCTTTGAGCCTCTGCCATTTAGGGGGCTCTGGGGGGTTCTTCTTCAGGCTTGGGGTGCTGGGGAGGCTGCTGTCTGCTCTGGTGCTTCCAGGCTTGCAGATGAAGCTGTGATTAGACTCTGTGTGTGTGTGTGTGTGTGTGGTTGTGGGATGGGGTCTGCCGTTTTCTTTAATTACAATCTCCGAGGTAATTTCTGACGCATCATTAACAGTTCTGAGTAAACAAGGGGAATTCTCCAAATTATTCGCCATGAGCACAAAGGGAAATTGGCTTTCATCATCTCCCTCTTCATCCAAGGAAGAAGCTGATCTGCAGTAGGCACGGGGAGGAAGGGAGTGTTGTGGCTGCCCTCAGATGCCTCAAGTCAGCTTGAGAAAGAGCAGCAACCCATCCAGCTGACTGAGAGGCCAACTCTGCCTACAGCTTTTCATCCCCACTGCTGAGTAAAGTGGCTGGGGCCTGTCACCATTGCAACTGTACTGCAAAGTGCCTCTTACCCAGAAGAGCTTTAGGTGCTGCTTTTGAGTGTTCACCTCCCATTTCTGCCTGGATGAATTGAAACCAGAGCTGCTCAGGAGATGGGACAGGCCAAAGGCATTCTCAAGGCTTGGCTGTTGGGTTGAGGGGTAATTCCTGAGATCAATGTGGGCTTGGGAAGGGAAAGAAGGAGCACTGATATGGAAAGAGT
>NW_008661442.1:28018-37134 GCF_000695815.1 Acanthisitta chloris
GCACTGACATGGAGGGACTTGGAGCCTGGGAAACCAGGTCTGGTCCAAAGCAAGAATTCAGAGGGATGCTGATGTGCTGATGAGAGCTGCAAATACACCTGGCAGCTGGGGTGTGAGGAGGTGGCTGGAGAGGAGAGCTTTGTTAGGAGTCCATGGGAGGCCGTTCCAGCCTAGTGCAAGGCTCCAGGGAAAGGGGCTTCATTAAAGGAGTGGCACATGGAGCTGGGATGAGCCAGTGCACCCACTGGAGCATCCTTACCCTGTGCACCACGACAGTCCCTTCACCCACTCTCCAGCACAGTGGCAAAGCGTCTGCAGCAGCAAGCCAGGGAGCGAAGGTTATTTATATTCATGCTGCAGCTCTGCCAGCCGTGACTCTGTTATCTGCCATGCATGAATATTATTTGAATACGGAGTTTGTCGTGACTATTCTTCCGCGTGAAACGAGGGATTTGCTGTGGGATGGGAGCCCTCCCTCTGGCTGTCAGTCAGGAGGGGTTTCCTTTTCCTGTCTCGTTGGAAGCTGCGTCCCCAGCAAGGTGAGACAGTGGACACTTTTTCTCTTGTTAATATCCATGTCTAATCTCCTCTCAGAGGGGCCCTTTGTCCTAGACTGTAGCCAAGATGAGTAATTCAGGGATAGATGAGACGCTATAATTGGTTTGTGACAAATTAAAACATTTTTCCTTCGGAGCTAAGAGCAGGACTGTGGTCTGGAGCTGTCAAGCGTCACAGGGGAGGGTGATTTTCGGAGTAAGCGCATTGCAAATTGGCTCCAGATACGCCTTGGTGTCTGAAATTAAACTCCAGCTGGTGACTCTTCTCAGTTGGGCCTTTATTTTAGGGGGGACAAAGGGAACATGTGTGTGGAGGGACAGCCTGATCGATACAGAGAACGTGACTTGTTTTTGCATCATGCAATGGGCTGAGAACCAGAGCAAACCATGGTGGGGATGCTGGGGAGCACCTAGAGGCATGGTGGGAGTGAGCAGGCCAAGAGCCAGAGCCCACCATCGCTGGTCTTTCCTTCATGCTGCTCACAGTGGTTTCTCCATTGCATCCCAGCAAGGAAGGACCATGGGGGTAAGTTGCAGATCACACAATCTTGTCTCTTGGTCACAAGTGGATGCCAGTTGCAGAACCTCCTCGGGAGCTGCAGCTGGTCCTTGCTCTGTAATACTTGTTTTCCTGGTCTAAAAAGAGTCCCTCACCTCCACTCAGAGAGCAGGGAATCACCTAAAATTCAGGAACACAGAGGTTAGTGGGACAGAGAGTTTGATGAAGTTGGTTTGACCCCAAGATGTCTATGAGATGGTTTTGGGCAAAGAGGTGGTGTTGGGAGGAAAACAACTTCCTTCCTCTTCGTGCACTGCTGCATGGATAGTGCTACAGCAGCAGCATCTCCACCCTGTGATGGAGATGGATGGAGACTGAAGGAGGCTTGGGAAGGACATGGGATCTCTAAATGGGGTTTCAATGAAGCAAGAGTCACCACATGGGCTGGTTTGTGCGTAAAAGGTGCTGGGGAAGGAATCCTCAAGATTTTGTATCTGATACAAAGCAAAAGGAGGCCCAAGGAAGGGATGCCATGAGTTTTCCAGGAAGGGTTGTATCTTATAGTGAAGGAGACAGTCTGGAAGAGAAAGATGTAGGTATGAAAACAGGGAAAGCACAAAGGTTGTCAGCAAGCTGGAAGAGTTCAGGCCCTGGAGGTGTTGGGTGAGGAAGGGGGATCTGGGCATCTCCTAGATATGAAGAGTATAACGAGCAGGCCACGATGGCAGAATGATGGTGATGGGGAGTTGGGGGGCTTGGAATGAAAGATCAGAGGATCTAGTTTAGCAATGGAAAGTGCATAGATGCAGCAAATCCTGAAAGGCAGGATCAGATGGTGAGCTGTGACTGGTGTCACTGGCATTAAGACGTTAGCTAATCCGGTTTAAGGGGATAAGCCCAAGAAAAACTGTGGAGACCTAAATTGGAGCTTGTCACTCTCCCGTGGAAAGCAGAAGTATGGAGGAGGAGGAGGATTTGCTGAGAGTCACTGGATGGTTGGTCAGAAACAGAGGGTAGCTGGAGGATGGCTGTGAAGATGAGGGGTCAGGAGGTATCAGGTGGGAAGGGATGACAGGAGTCACTGAAAGCTGCATGAAGCAGAGAAACCCTTTGCTGTGGCAAGGAGAAGTCATGGGACAGCCAATGTGACGGGTGGTCAGGGCAGAAGAGGGAGTGTGGGTGGGGAATGGATGGGAAAATCAGGGGAAACCTGCTTAAACAGAAATGCCTGTGACAGAGTTCAGTGTAGAGTGTTGTATTTCAGGATTCACACTCAATTTTACCACCTTTTATTACTGTATGTGTGATGTTGTTGCAATAGATAATAAAAGACAGATCAAGTTCAGTTGTCTTGCTGATGAAGGTAAAATAAACACTTAGTTGCATGCTTTTTATCAGTACTGCTGGATATATTTCAAAAAGGAGACAGGGGAGGCACTGCAAGTTTGTAACTGGAAATTACAAGGTCTGGAAGAAAGGACTGGTGTAGTTTCTGTCCATACATAACTTCCCTTATTACAATTGGTCCAGGAACCTTCTATGCTGCACAATGTCTCTTTTAATAACTGACCTGTAGCCCATCCTATTGGTGAAGCTGGCAAGGTGGCACTGACTCTGCAGAAACCTGGTGATTGTGGTCTGGGAAGCTTATATGATTCATATCAAAGCCAGGATGTGAATTGCATAAGTGTGATGTAGGTCTGGCACTAAAGTGATAAGAGTCATATCAAGGGAATAACTTAATTAACTGGTCTTGATCAAAGAACTATATGAATTCAACAGCCCACTTTTCAGCACTAAATGATGAAGTTTAGAAAAACTGTACTTGACGCAATTATCAATTTTCCTGTCCGAGGAGCTTTGAAGTGGCATTAAGAAGGGACAGTCTGTTGTTCCGTTTAGGACAACTTTCTCCCTCCCTCCAGTGATCAGGAGGCAGAGGGGCTCCCTCTCCTTTTCAAGTGCTCACTTGAAATGGTCTGAAGCATAATAAACAGCTGGATGCCAAGGGGAACAGTATCGTGGCTTTCACAAGTTAATTGTTTCAGATGATGTAAATCAGGAACAAAGAGTTGTCCTTTCCCTGCTAGCCAGTAAATAATTTCTTTATTTCCCTATGTCTTTCATTTTGCTCAGGATTTTGGAGGGGAAGTGGTCTCATTTAACTTCCAGCAGTCCCTCTGGCAGATCATGTTGTTCAAAAAAATGCTGGGTATGAGCAAGGAAGGAGTTTGGCTGCAGAAAGGTGCCTGGAAGTCTATAAAATACCAAATACTATGTGTATTTACCCAATTTGGATGTATCTATATGCAACACAGTGTTCGTCTCTATCCCACAAGTTGGGTTCCTGTGCTGAACAGTTCTTTGGGCCAAAGGGAGAGGGAGGTATGTGGCCAGCATGAACCACAATGGTCCAGACTCAGATGTCTAGTCCAGCTGAGCATCTTCTTTGTGATTCCTCAGCTGCTGACTCACACAGGTACAGGAGTACTTCTCTCCCCTCCCTCAAGTCCATCTGGTGACCTGGAGACTCACTCTTCTGCTTAGATGGTGTGCAGAAAATGGATCTTTTCTCTGCTGTTACCTTGGCAGACTTCAACCACAGATTCCAGAGAGGCATCTCTGTATTTGGATATGCCTCCTGGAAAAGAATGCCTAAACCTCATTCATCCACCAGGAGAAAAGCCCTACTGCTTCCAGCTGCTGCGACCTATGGACAGACTTCCCTGCTCTTCTCTCTCCTCTGGAGGTGAGTCATTTCCACTGGTGAGTACCTCATTCCCAAGGCATCGAGCGAGAACTGGGAATGTGCCTTGTCTGTCCGGTAGGGTGTGAGGCTGCTGTGAAAAGCTGAGAAGCCTCCGAAAGTCCCTTGGGAAATCGAGGATTAATTCAATTTCTTTACAGCTCCAGGACTTCCCGCTGCAGCACACAGATGGACTTCAGTTTTGCTCTCTGAAATGAGGTATTCCTCCTCCTGGGCAGAAAGATGGAATGATTTCCAAAGGCAGCAAGCCCAAGGTCCTCTCACTTGGGTCTTCCCCAGAATAAGACGAGTGATGGAGGTGGGTGATTCGCCCTCCGAGCCACACCGCTGGTTTGTCTCCGGGAGGTGGAAGGAAGCTGGGTGCTGGTAGCCAGGAGGCAAAGCTGCAGCTGGCCACGCCGGCTCCGAACAGCGAGGGCAATTAGAGATCAGAAGAGCTGGGGTGGCTTCGTCACATTTCCCTGCTGCTGTTCTGGAGGTGATAATATAATTCATATCAGAAGAGTTAGTGGGCTGAAAATGAATTGGAGAAATCAATCCAGAGGGTATAAATGAATTAGCATGTAAATGAGGACACTTGCTCTACATAGTTTAATATTGCCTGCAGCTGTAAATAATTCCAGGGATGGAATCAAAAGCCGCAAACAACTTCATTTTTGTGCTCCTCCCCCGTCCGGGAGCACCTGCAGCTACCACCGACCCACCCTTGCAGAATCATCGCATTGCAAGGGAATTAAAGCAGATGAGATGTATATACTTTATTTTTTTTCCCCGATTGGCCATTATTTACAAGGCTTCTGCTCCTGGTTCCTTGCACCAAGTCCCTGTTTGTGCATGCACACGTCAGTCCAGGCGTGGGGAAAGGGAGGTGGGGAACAAGCCAGAGGTGAGATCTCGTGCAGTGTATCATGAGCCATCCCAGTCACCCTGCAGTGGGCTGACGTGTGTGTGAAACAGCAATTTCTCACCAAGACCCTGCAGCATGAAAGGCCTTGATTGGGGTGGAGGACTTACCCCTCCAGGAGTGTCTAAGGGTCAGAGAAGTCAGTGCTCAGAGAGAAGGAGTTGGCTGGGGTAGCACCGTGGTTCTTGGAGCTATCTGGAGAGACAGCACTTCCAGGAAAGATGGAAAACAGTATTAGAAGCATGGTGGGACTTGGAGTGTTGTGTGCAGTCTGGAAAACTGGAAGAGGTGCAGAGCCAGAGCCATTAGAGTAGGAAAAGTGTTGAAATGCCCATTTAGGAGTGGCAACAAAATGAGCACAGCTTATTTAGTCTAACGAAATGAAGGTTGAGAGATGTGATTGCATAGGCAGATAAAACACAAGGGAGGGAGAGAGCTAGTTAAGCTGAAGGCCAGTCTTGATACCAGAACATGCAGATACAAACTAGGCATGAATAAATTTCAGAGGGAAATGAGATGGAAGTGTCTAAGCACCAGAGCAGAGACCATGGACGAGCGCTGGAGAGTCCACACAACCAGGCTGCTCTTGCACTGGTGTTTGACTGTAAAATAGGATTATAGGAGCAGGTCCCTCGAGATCAGGCAACTGCGTTTTGTGATCCAGGAAGTTCTGCCTGTTGCCAAAGGCCCCTTTATTATTCTGGCAGGGGTAGGATGCAGACCTGAGGAGGGCATATGTCTCACTGAGTGACTCCAAGAGTGGTTGTTGAGAGCTTTTGGAGTGGTGCTGATGACAGGAGGTTAAAGATGATCCTCAACAGTCTTTTATCAGTGCTTCCCTCTTGTTTTTGACACTGACGGATCACTGAGTTCCCTCTTTCATCAGGTTGGAGTTTCAGGTTCTGCACTAACTAGATCTCCCAGGTGGACTGGAAACACTGATTAAGATGGATAGAGTGAAAGCAAGTCCATTAAATTGTTAATAAAGAATATTACACACATACCTTAATCTGCAGCTAGCCTGACACTTTATAAAAGTACATTAGGATATAATCCAATTGAAGCCACAATATCGAGAACATCTTATCTCATCACAAATTGAAATTATATCATATTCCTCATTTCTTAAATTAAAAAGCTAAAACCTTTTAGTTTGCTCTCATATGCTTGTGTAAAACTTAATCAGTGGTTTTAACAACATTATTTTTCAATATGGGCCATTTCTGCTCTCATTTATTTACAAGAGAGAACTTCCTGGTAGAAGAAGTGATTCAATTTGCAGGAGGATACATCAAGCACTTAAGGATTTTGTAGGGATTGATTGATTATTTATCATGTTATCTTGCCTGGAGACGTCTGATATGCCTGTGCTTTTGCTATCTCTCATTCCACCTAATGCTCTTCCATTGCATCTTGCTCCCCTCCAGTGCTAAGGGCGATCTCCCCGCGTGCATGTGTCTGCATGAGCGTCTTGGAGGAAAAGGGGGTCAGGGAAGGCAAGGCTGAGGCTGTCTCTGCTGAGACAAAGATGTTGGACTGGGCAGATATGAGGGATTCATTTCACTGGAAGATAGCACAGAGGTAAGAGAGGTTAAAGGCTGGTTTGAAGTTCTGCTGGATTTTAACCGCAGGCCGCGACGCTGCTCAGCTGTACATCTCCAAGTGCATTGAATATGTCCTTCCTCACAGAGGAAGGAGCTGGGGCACAGAGAGGCTGGATGGTTTGCAGGAAGTGTCCCCAGAAGCGAAAAACAGACCTGAAGGGCTGTCAGCCATGGTTGGTAGCTGGTCAGATTGTGCCACACTTCCCAGGGTAGCCGTAAACACCTTCAAGGTGTCCAGAAAAGCACTGGATGATGTCCCAGCACCTCCATGGGTCAATGCTTCCTGCTCAGCTGAGTCATCCCAGTGAGGCACTGTCAACAGACTCTCCAGGGATCTTTGCAGAAACATCATTGTCCCTATGCTTGTGAGCAATCTTGTGACCAAACAAGGTCAGGGTTGGGGCGTGGAGAGGAAGGGGCAACCCTTCATGCTTAAAGGAATCTGCTCTTCTAGCAATAGCTAATTATCTCCCACTGCTTCTCTATGGCAGGAGGATTCATTAGCAATGGCATGTCCTCCATGGAGTTGTCAAGCCCGAGGCTAAAGGGGTGACATACAAGGTCTCCATTAGAGGGAGGATGACCCCTAGGAGTCCTGCAAGAGGGACTTGAGCTTCGTCTTGAATGCTGGCCACTCTTTGGTGCTGGAGCATGAGTGGGAGAAGAAGGAATGCTGCCCCCGTGGGTTCATGGCCTTCCAAACCTGATGGGGCTTTGGGGCATTGGATATAGCAAGAAAGAAACTGGGTTTGATTCTACACAAGAAAACAATGAGTGCAGAAACTCCAACCAAACTCTCAACTGCTTGCACTGTGGCTGTCTGTCTGGCAGGGAGAGGCACTGGGAACAAGGACATATGAGGTTTATTCTTTTCACTGCTGCAGAGTTTGGCAAATCGCTCTCCCTGCCATAGTTTTCCCTGAGCAGTTTGAGATCAGCTGGGTTTATTCTTTTATGAGTATTAGAGTGCAGGAATTGCTGTCTTCTGGTGAAAATAAATACAGAAATCCTGAAACACAACTCCAAAGAGAGATGAGCCTGCAAAAAAGCACCATGCTGGAAAGGGAGGGTGTTTGGTTTGTCTTATTTTTCTTTTGCTTTCTGGGATTTAGGATTCCTGTTGTAGGGATTGCACCAAGATGACAAACCAGAGAGGTTTGAAATATGGAAACACAATCCCCTGACTTCAGGAGCTCAGACTTAAATATCAACAAATACCTCAGGATGCAGTGTGAGTGCTGATGGAGCAGCTGACTCGGCGAGTGTGGAGGTGAGCAACTCCAGAGCCCCACAGAGCCCCAGGGCCCTGATTTGCTGAACCCAATGGAATGAATTCCTGTATAGGATGATCCATGGGCCTCGGCGGGATCAGGGCCAACGTTTGCGAAGTGCTGTGGGATGCTTGGATGAAAGGGACTACAGAAGCGCAAAGTATTACTTTTTCATGATTGCTGCAGTTGCTATCCTTGGGGCTGTCCAAATGTTGTTGTTCCAAGTGAAACTATAAAATCCTTTTGGCACGTTTCTTTTTTTCCCGTTGTGATAAATAGAAATGCAGGAGGGGGGGGAAAAATCTCTTCCTAACAATGAGAGAGGGAAAGCAGTCCCTGTGCAATTTGTTACACATCTCATATGTCTCTGACTGCTAGCTGTAGAGATATTTAGAGGGAGTATTTAGCCAACTCAGTGCACAGCCTCTGGAGTAACGGCTTCTGCTTTGGTCCATGCTTGGTTGAACCTTTACAGCAGCTTTATGGGTTTTTGACACAGCATTTCAGGAGAGGCTTTGATTCTGGAGGATGCCAACTGCACCAAGTGGGGCTAAGATGATTAATCAAATTATTTGAAGGGTGTTCGCCAGAACTGGGTAGTGACCAGTCTCGGTCCTAATCTCCGGATTGAGATGTCAAGCCAGTCTCCAGCTCGGAGCACTGAGCTCGCCAGGAGGCTGAGGGTAGAAAGAAATCTCCAGCAGCGGACAGCCTGGCAGGGCTGCCCATGGTGGGGAGGGATGCTGGCCATCAGAGCCCATGGGGTAGAGCTGCTCGGTGGTCTGGGTGAGTCTGGGGTGTCTTTGCACATCAGAAAGGCCAGACAAATCTTCTCTAGCTGTCCTGGAGCAGGAATAAACTGATGGTTGTGCCTCAAGCTGCCTTCCTCCCATAGAGAAATGCCTGTCAGAGCCTAGACAGGCATAGAGAAAGGGGAATGGTCAGGATGTGCTGTGCTCCTGCAGCTCCCAACTGGCTGCAGGATGAGGGGTCTCTGCTCCCACCTGATTTTGGGTTGTTGCCAAGCAGGATGGAGGAACAAGTGGTCTGGCATGGAAGCGACACAGGCATCAAGGCATTTTGAACTGGATGCCAGTGTCAGTTGCTGGGGCTTTGGTTGGAGTCTTGCAGGGGATGGCACAGGGTGGGTGATGTGGGACAGCACTGATGAGGCTGGCAGAGGGCTCCAGGAGATGAGAAACACAGTGGGGAGTAGGGACTTGGCTCTGGTGATGACCTTTTCTCTTCAGGGACTAGCTGGGTTTGTCACTCATCTGCTTTTATTTTCAGTAAGTGTTCAGATATATCCATAGTTCAAGATGAAGCCAGAGCACCCAAGAAGGAGAAGACACATGCTGTAGCAGCACAGCATGGGGCAGCCACGGCTGGATTGAATGCTGACGGGTTAAGGAGAAAGCCACTCACATGGGGACAAGGGACCTCCCCCTGCCTTCCCCTCCTGCCCTGAGGATTGCAGGCCGATGGGCTTTCCCCAGTGCCAGGGTGAGCACTTG
>NW_008661442.1:37163-43857 GCF_000695815.1 Acanthisitta chloris
CTCTAGCTGGCTGGGTGGCCAGTGTCTCTGCTTCTATGTGAGCCCCTCAGCATGTTAGTATCACAGAATCATAGAATCAAAGCATTTTAGGGGTTTGAATGGAGCTTAGAGATCATCTAGCCCCAATCCCCTGCCCTGGGCAGGGAAATCTCAAACCAGAACAGGTTGCTCAAGGCTTTATCCAACCTGGCTGTGAACACTGCCAGGGTTGGGGCATCCTGTTCCAGTGTCTCAAGCATCCCCTTTGCTGCACGAGCTGACAGTGCCTGGGGCATTTAATGGCCCAACAGCCTGAGCATCTTCACTTTGCCACTCCAGCCATGCTTAATGCTGTTTTCCTGTCCACGACTTGACTCTTCCTCGCAAACACATCTTGCCATGTCTCCACTTCTCTTCTAGCCCCAAACTGGGGAACTCTTGCCCTCGGCCAGAGCAGCACTGGGGCCATGCATTTGCAGAGCCACACTCGCCATCTGCACATCCATGCCGGTGGCTGCTGGCTCCTGGCCAGGCCACGGTGGGTCGAGCATCCCTCAGCCGCTTCGCCGGGCACCCGGTGCCCATGGCACCACCATCACGTGTGGCCATCAGCTGATGGGGAGGATGACTCAGCCGGCAGCTGTCGAGCCCCTAAAATAATGACAAAAACAATTAGCAGTCCAAGCAGTAGCCTCTCCTTAATTATCTCCTCCGAGTTTAATTAACTAGCTAAATTATCAGCAGTAATGTAGGCATTAATTATGTCAAATTACAGTGTAAAAATCACAAAGTGTGGAAAATGTCAATTCAGCTGTGCTCACCTGCCGGGCTGAGACAGTGCTGGTGACAGAGGCTCAGCCTGGTGCAGGGGAAGGACTGTTTCTCCTTCCCAAGGGATGGGGATCCTGCCACGGCAGCCTCGGTGGGACCAGAGGGAGACACTGACACTGATGCTGACAGGAGCTGGTGGCATAGTTTTGTTTGGGAGCTGGTAGGGACTGCCTGGATGGGTGCATGAGCAGGGAGGAGGGAGCATTTTGGCTCTGGCAGAGGGAGGGGAAGGAGCGTGGCTCCCCAAACCAGATGGCTTGGATGCTGAATTATTAAATTATGAATATTAATACAAATCAGACACGGAAGAGGTAATAATTTTGCTGCCCTACAGAAATAATTAACATAATTTTGATAAATTACATGATAAGAGAATCTTAAAATTGAGGTAGATTTATCTTAATTAATATCTTGGACTTGCTCCGAAAGGTAAATTGTTCCACTGGGGACTGGGGAAGGGTGAAGAAGGGGCCCCTGGCTCAATGAGCCAGACCCTGCCTGGGGTTAGTGTGGTGGGGAAGATGGGGCAGCCCTTCCAGGCTGCACCCCAGCCCTGGCTCAGCCTTACATAAAGGGTGATGTTGGGGTTATTTCCACCCCCACAGGGGCACCAAGTGACTTATTTCAGGTTGCATGGATTGGTCTGAGAGCAGAGGTTTATGTCTCCAGACTCCTCTGGACCCAGTGCCACCCTCCACTAGGCTCTGACAGGCATTTGGTCATGTCTTTCCACAGCACAGTGCTGGGCAGTGACTGAGGTCTGAGCCCATGGGATAAATGGCTTCATCAGAAACTGCTGCCCAAGTGCCCCTTGGCTTTGCTTTGGGTGCCTCTGCTTGGGCAGAGGTGCATCAGGTCAGGTGTACCTCCATCCTCATGGTGACACCCCAGGCAGGTACAGCAGGCACAAAACTGTTTGTTTTTTTGCAGGTGAACTACCAACAACTGCACATGGCTGAACCAAAGTCAGGAGAGGCATCCCAGAAGTTGGAAGGGAAGGGGATGTTCAGTTATTGAGTGATTTGCTTCACCATCCCTCACTGCGGTGTGGGACTGCCTTGCCACTGTCCCACATAGTTTCTCTTCAGCTTGCATGACTCCAGGTAAGTCTGTGTCTCTCTCCAAGCACGTGTCTGATGACAAGCAGTGCCTTTCCCTTTGCTGAGCTGTGGTTATTGCCCAGGTCTTTGTCTTTGCTCATCAGCTCAGCCTGCAAAGGTGCAAATCTGCCCCAAAAAAGGTGTACAGATGAGGTGTGCAGATTGCTTTATGTCACATAAAATTTTGCACTCAGAAAGTCATCCAAGAGAGTGTAACCTCCCAGCACTGAGGTAACCCCTAAGCAGCAAACATTCCCCAGGCACAGGCAATGCTGGCATGGATGTGTATAAGAAGATCATCCATAGCTTGTGGCATCAAAGCTGCAACTCAGACTACAGGGCTAATTGCAAAATTGAAGTAAATTATGCTTTACTATGGCATTTTTGCAATATCAGATCAATCACTCCAGGAGAAGACATCATCTGCACATCCATAGCATCCATTTAAATGTTTGCATCTGTAGCCCAGTTATATTTCAAGTAAGTGTCTGCTGAAAGGGCTTAGAGCTTGGTTGCTTGATATATTTCTGACACGGGTGAGCAGGAGGAGAGCAAGGAGCAGCCAGGAGAGGCTGTTCTCAGGAGGCTTCAGCCTTGGTCTCAAGCTTGAGAGGTTTTTAGATTCACATCCATGCGTTTGCCAGCTTAATTGGCAAATGCTTTAATTTTTCAGAAGGGTTAGAAATCTTGTTGATCTGTTCCCACTGGCAGGATTTAAAGCCTCAAACACTTTACTTTTTCAAAGAGCTGTACAAATGTTAACTAATACAGCCCCAGTTCAGCATAATCTCTAGATGGGGAAACAGAGTCACACACTGCATAAGTCCCTTAGCCTGGATGGGGGAGTTGCTGGGTCCCTGACCTCTGCTTCATCCAGAAGGCATTGTCATCTCTTCCAAGCCTTCCTCTCTGCCTGATCCCTGGCCTTGCTGTCGTAAACCCAAGCTGTATTGCATCATTTTTGGCTGTGCAGAAAATAATAAGGAAAACCCCAAAGCCACTGACTGCCAGGACACCAACACACAGGCTGGAATCAGAGACTTGTCATCCTATGTCAGCATTGGTTCATCCAGGTGAGACCAGGGATGGCACCTGGGATAATAAGGGATATTCCTGAGGCACAAGGAGCAGTAGAAATCAGTATCAGGAATATCATCCATGGAGAATGCACAACAGGAGAGCCTTTGCCTCACTGGGAGCTTTCAAGTACAGACTGAGTGCTGCAGCCACAAGTTAAGTTTTTCTCAGGAAAAGATCAATGGTGTTATGGAGCATGTGGGGTATCACTCACCACAGCCACCCTGACAGCCCTGCTGTTCCCCACCCAGCTTGCAAGGTGGCAAAACAAAGAGGTTTCCCTTGGGGCTCCCTTTTGTGCAGACCCTATCCAACCGTCCCTGTGGCTGAAGCTGTTGGCAGCCTCAGCAGCAAAGAGGAATGTGAAGCCACATGTCTGGACAGTGCTGGAAATCCTGTTCAAACAAGAGCATCCTGCTGAGGGACACTGAATGTGGCTCTTTGCCACTAGTCACCTCGGCTGGGTCCTGCCAGGGCTCGTCCAGGTTCAGTGAGCCAGCTGGGCAGCCCTTCCTCACACACATGCTGATGGACACCCAGCACAGGGCAGGGGCATCTTTGGGCTCCTACAGTCACCTCTCTACACCTTTTCCGTGCAGGAGCAGGTAGAGCCCAGGCTGTGGTGTTGCAGGAGTACCCCGTGTGTATTTGTGTGCTGCACAGCCCTGGGGGAGTTTTGGGGCCAGCGAGTCTCACGCTGTGCACAGATATATGCACACACACACGCAGGGAGGGATGGATGGCACAAACACTCACTGCATCCAACGATTCAATTTGAGGCCAGCCTTAACCCCTTCACCACTGCAGGAGGCATGCCCTGGGGCTTAGTGCCATCAGGAGTGGGGGACACACTGCCAGAGGGGGGAAGGATGTGGCTGGCCCTGGGGGGAACAAATTGTTCAGCCATGTCTGAGGTATGGGGTGGAGAAAGGAAACTGAAGCCCAGTGTAATGTAGGGCACAAAGGAGGGATTTTAGGAGGTCTGGGTGGAAGGAGAGTTGGATGGGGAAGGGGGTGGAAGGATTCCTGCCTTCAGGTACCAGCCCTGAGCTGTAGGAGGAGGATGTGGAAGGTGGGGGAAACTGAGGCAGGGAAACAGATGGGCACATACAGAGAGGGGTGGTTGTTGGTGTGACTGCCCTGCTTCTGCATGACAAGGATGGGGTGGGGGGGTGAAAGGCATTTGTATGGAGAGATTGAAGCCAGGCTGAGACAGCAGGAGAGTGCAGGAGCCATCCCTAAGCATGCACACACACGGGTGAGAGCAAGAGATTCCCTCCTGGGAGAACATATCCATGATGAAGAGCTGGTGGAAACATCATCCTTCCCCTCCTCTCACAATCTCCCCTCTTCTGGGGCTGAAGTGGGGAAAACTGGCTCTGCTTCTGCCTTTTGTGGTTGCTGTTACTACTTTGTTTCAGGTTTCTCCTCTGTTGGGACTTTGGGCCTTCCCGTTCCCCAGTAATTATATAATTACTTCACAACATGCTGCAGGAATAGTCAGGGAGAAGGCTACAGCTAGCACAACAATGGTGACAAGTAAAACATTAATTTCTGGAGTTCTTTTAATTAATTCATCAGGAATCGTGCTGTGCGGGATGATTACGTTAAAGTGTTTAATTACAAATTTATATGTAATGATGCACTTTAATTACTTTGGACTGGTACAATATTATTGGGCCCTTTTCCCAAGATTCCTGGCACTGGTTTTGGGCTGCACATAAGCAGTGCCATGGATGCTTGTGCCTCTAAATTATTTACATGGCATGGGAGAAATCCGGTCCTGATTGATGAGAGCAAATTCTCCCCTTAGCTGAACAGGAGCAAGGGCCGTGGGGAATCCAGAGAAGGAAGGTCAGTGTGGCATGTGTGTGTCAGGCAGAACATCAGGGCATTTTTTGTTGGAGGAATCGAGGTTAATCTGGTGGAAACTGAAGTGATAGAGAGCCAGGCACGATAAATATTTATCAAAGGGACCAGTGTCAGGATTCTGGTTCACCGATGCAGATATGTCCCGGATGGATCTCACGAAGCAGCACGAGATGCTGCTGTAAACAGCTCTTGCCAAGCACATAGGGTGGTTTCTCCAGCTCCCCTCCTTTTGCTTGTCCCCTTTTCCTTTGTCTTGCCTGTCTTTGTGTGCATATGTGTGTGTGTGCATGCACACTCATTTTCTTTCCCTTTAGGCTCCCATTCTCCCCTCATCCCATCTCTATTTGCCTCCGTGCACGGGGAGCATCTGTCATTCTTTCTCCTTTGTCAGCATCCTCCCAGGCTAGATGGACCCCAGAGGGGCAGCCACACTGTTACAGAGGCCTGTGAGCTAAAGGGCTTCAAGTTAAGTTTGAGGTCAGCCTGTCTTTCAACTGCTCTACATGCAAAATAACAATTATATCGTACATCTATCTATAAATATAGATGATACAGATAGATATATCTGTGCTACACAGAGCAGTCTGCAGGGCAGGCACTGCCTTGCTGTTAGGGGTTTGCAGCATCTGGCACACAAGGGTCTGGCAAAATTTGGGTTTTGTTTGAGTTTGGAGAGCAGGATCTGGCAAGGAAGAAATCAGATCATTTCCTTCTCAAGCTTTGGGTTTGTTACACTGATAGATCCTAACAGATGCACTGAGGAGGTTTGGTGTAGTGTCACTGACACTTGTCTTGCAGTGGGTTTGTGTCCATGCAATTGCAACCAGAATTTCTTGGCAAATAGCAGCAAGTGGACCCTATGAGATGCTTTGCTCCACTGCAGCCAGGACTTTGCATGCTTGTTTCTTGTGCAGTTGCAGAGATGATGCACAGCTTTGCCCACGGTCCTGAAGTCCAAGCCACTTAGCTGTGTTACCTGGCTTTGAACACACACAAAATGTCACTTGCAGGTGTCAGTGTCACATTATTTCAGTGGGTGCAAGTTGCTTTTATAGGCAAGCCAGTTTCTGGTGGACCTGGCTAGGAAGAAACAGGAGTTTTCTTGTGAGCTGGGAGAAGTGCCAGGGCAGAGGTAGGTGAGGATTGCTGTCATGGCCAGCACTGCTTGCCTGCCCTCCAGAGCACCAGAGCACAGCACTGCTTTGCTGCAGTTGAATTGAGCTTCAGACCTCTGTGGTGGGCACTGCAGCCCAGAAGATGTAACACAGGGGATGTGGAATAAAGCCTTGCAGTGCTGGGTGCCCACCCTGGGCAAAGCAGGCTGGCAGCTGCTGAGCCAGAGAGGTCCTGGTGAAACGAGGCCATTCATGTGGGTGAGCAAGTCCCACCAAGAGCCAAAACATGTATTGCCCTGCTGGCTCACAACTGCTGCTGCTCCTGATGATGCTCTAGCTGATGTGATGAGGGACAATCCTTTTTCCCATGGGAAAACAGGGTGTTTGCAAAGCACAGTTCATTCTAGAAAGTTTGATCTCCTGCATATCCCTCCCATGATCTTCAGTCTTTGCAGTGGCTGTCCCAGCATGTGGGAAGGGCCTCTCACTGCACATGCAGTGGAACAAAGCACTTCTCCTTGCAGGCTTCCCATGCACCTTTCCTTTCCAAACCTCTTCATAAGATGCAACCACATTTTGGCAGAGAGCTGGGAGTGCCGGACAGCTCAGTGAGAGCAGAAGAGCCTCTTGCCACAGTTGGGGTGTTTCCAGGCCAGAGCTAGTCCCAGCACTCAGCATTGCATATGTGAGGTTGTGCCAGCCTTTTCCTGGCAGTCCTCA
>NW_008661442.1:43877-44652 GCF_000695815.1 Acanthisitta chloris
GAGCAGGGTTTTCCTGGAGAGTGAGTGGGATACAGAGGTCAAGGTACGGACAAAATGTGTGAGCATCATGAAGAGCAAACCAAATGGACTCATGTTCATCCTGAATCCCTAGAGTAGGACGTATCTGCACAGGTTTGTGGTGGACATAGACCCTGAGAGATGGATGTTGTTAGGCTTCACAGGCTTCAGGTGTCCTGTTTTATTTTTTATTTTTTTATTCACTTTGACATTACTCCAGACATCCAGCAATAGTATTAGTGTCAGTACTTACCATGGGAAGAGGAGACAGTGTGCAGCACACACACACACACCTACCTCTCCCAGGTGCACCGTGCTGGCCAGAGGCACAGGGCAGCTTTCCAGGGCAGACCCACCAGGCAGACATTCATTTTGCTGTAAGTAATTCCCATTCATGGCTTCTCTCCTGCACTGAACAGTTTCAGGTGCTGCAAGCAGAGGATGCTTGGACCCCTACGGAGAGTTCCCTGCCACGCTGAGGAGCCTCCCGGTGCCACCTCCCCATCGCCTGACGCCTCAGGCACTTGAGAGCTCCTGGGGGGCACATGGAGATGATGCCTGAGCTGCTTTAATGCAACTGAGAGTTGCCAAAGGCTCTTCTTCGCACGGGGTGAGGCTCCTGGTAAGAAACCCCCCTCAGTCCCTTCTCCGAGCGCTGTTCCCCAGTGGCGTGGCGGCACCTTGGCCGTGCCGCGCGCGGCTGGCATCGCCGTCCGCCCGGGCTGGCAGCACAGGGAAGGGCTCCTTGGGCGTTGGG
>NW_008661443.1:0-533 GCF_000695815.1 Acanthisitta chloris
GGATGTTCCACCTGGATGGAGCTTCACCCTGGGAAGTTCCTACTTTTGGGGATCCCCTCAGACCTGGGGTTCCTTCAATGTGGGGAAGGGTCTTTTCCCCATCCCAACAGAAGGGCTGGAAATGAGGGACACCCCAAAAAATCCCTCCTACATTCCCCCAAATCCCTCCTACATCCCCAAAATCCATCCCTGCTGCTCCCACCTCTCCATATCCCTGTGCTGTCCAGCCCTGGGGACCATTCCCATTGCCTCTGTCCCATGGGATGCTCCTGATTTTGGGGATCCCCTTGAACCTGTGGATCAAGAAGAGTCTGTTCCCCATCCCAGCAGCAGGACTGGAAATGAGAGACACCCTAAAAATCCCTCATGCCCCCAAAATCCCTCCTACATCTCCCAAAATCCATCCTTGTGCTTCCACCTCTCCATATCCCTGTGCTGTCCAGCCCTGGGGACCATTCCCATTGCCTCTGTCCCATGGGATGCTCCTGATTTTTGGGGATCCCCTCGTACCTGTGGATCCCCCAGCAACGGGT
>NW_008661444.1:0-345 GCF_000695815.1 Acanthisitta chloris
CCCCAAAGGGGTGGGACAGGATGCAGGGCCACACAGGGTGGTGGCCTGTGTGGAAGGGCATCATCACCAAGCCCCTCTCTCCCTGTCTTCACAGTTCTCAGCACGCTTGGCTGAGCAGTCAAGGCAGCTGGCAGGGGTGCAGAACGAGTACAGCTTTGCTCTGGTCTCTGCCACTGCCCACCTGGAGCATTACAGAAGGGTGGAGCTGCCTGCAGCCATGCAGGTAGGAGCTGCCTGGACCTCTCTGTGCCCCCTTCCCTGGGGTCCCACACAGAGCATCTCCCCAGTGCTGCAGCAAGCAGGGCAGCAGGGAGGGTCCTGCTGGTGCAGGGTCAGGGCTGGCTG
>NW_008661444.1:423-2848 GCF_000695815.1 Acanthisitta chloris
CAGGCACTGGACGGGGATCTCTATGAGCGTCTCCGAGAGCACTTGTCAGTTGCCAGCAGGACTGAGGTAGAGACCTGCAGAGCCACACGGGACTGGTTCCAGGGTGTTGCAGAGGCATCTGCACGGGTAACAGCACCATCCTGGGAGCTGGGTGGGAAAGGAGGGGACAGGTGAGCCCCCCAGCCCCACACAACTCCCTTGCTGCAGGTGTGCCGGGAGCAGGACCTCCTTCTCTTCCTACAGGACCACCCTGCTTTCACCCTGGGCCCCGAGCAGCGCTTCCAGCTCAGGGTGGAGGAGGTAGGTGGGGGAGGGACACATCACAGCAAGCTGAGGGAAGGGTGAGGAGGGATGCCATCCAGAGGGATTTTGACAGGCTTGAGAGGTGGGCTGATGCCAGCCTCATGGAATTCAGCAAGGCAAAGTTCAGGGTCCTGCACCTGGGTCAGGGCAATCCCAGACACACCTCTAGGATGGGGGAGAAGTCATGGAGAGCAGCCCTGGGAGAAGGAATTGGGGGTGATGGTCGGTGACAAACCCCCATGAGCTGAGTGTGAGCTCACAGCTCAGAAACAAACCCAGCCCTGGGCTGCAGCCAGAGGAGTGTGGCAGCAGGTGAGAGAGGGGATTCTCCCCCTCTGCTCTGCTGAGACCCACCTGGAGTCCTGCACACAGCTCTGGTGTTCCCAACATCAGAATGACATGGAACTGTTGGAGCAAGGCCAGAGGAGGACACAAAGCTGATTAGAGCACTGGAGCACCTTCCCTATGAGGACAGGCTGAGAGAGTTGGGGCTGTTGAGCCTGGAGAAGAGAAGGTTGTATGGAGACCTCAGAGCAACCTGCCAGGAGCTGAAGGGGCTCCAGGGAAGCTGCAGAGGGACTCTTGGTTAGGAACTGCAGGGACAGGACATGGAGGAATGGTGAGAAATTGAAAGAGGGAAATTTAGATTAGATGTTGGGCAGAGGTTTTCCCTGAGAGGGTGGTGAGACAGTGGCTCAGGTTGCCCAGGGAGGCTGTGGCTGCCCCAACCCTGGCAGTGTTCACAGCCAGGTTGGCTAAAGCCTTGAGCAACCTATTCTGGTGGGAGGTGTCCCTGCCCAGGGCTAGATGATCTCTAAGGTCCATTCCAACCCCTTAACATCCTATGATAGTATGAAAGATGTTTCACTTGCCCAGGTGTGCCTGCTGCCACCAGAGGATGACTGGGGCAGTCTGGAGAAAGAGGCACGGCGCTGGGCCACACGGGTGGCTCGTGACCGCAAGAACAAAGCACACGGCGAGGAGGTGAGTGTCACCAGGGGCTCGAGGAGGGGTTTTCCCTGCCTGTCCATGGCTCCAACCACCCTCTGACCTGTGGGTACCCTCTCAGGTGCTGCAGAGGCTGGAGGCCAGGGCGGGGGCGGGGGCAGGGGCCAGAAGCGGCTGCCGTGGAGCGGCAGATGGAAGAAGCAAGGGAGAACATTCGGAAGGCAGAGGTGGGTCCCCCAGGCAGGGGAGTTGGGGTGGCTTCAAGGTCTGTCACCCCCAGGATCATACAATCATCAAGGCTGGAAGAGACCTTCAAGTCCAACTGTTAACCTGGCACTCCACTGTAAAGTCAGGATGGGACACGCAGGGATGGGAAGGTGTGGCGGCTGGGATGTGTCCCTGGGGATGTGTCGCTGGGGATGTGTCCTTGGGGATTCTCTGCCACTGTGGCCATCATGCTGGGTACAGGGGTGATGGGGTTCTCCAGGCTGTCCCCCTACCCCATAGGTGTCCCCTTGGACCCTAACACTGTGTGTGTCCCCAGGTCAGCCGAGTGAAGGCTGAGGCACGGCTGGCACTGCTGCGGGCAGCAGGGCTGGATGTGGACACTTGGCTGGCTGGGGCCATGGGGGGGACAGGCGAGGAGACCCCCACGGGGCTGGATCCAGCAGAGTTCGATGACTATGAGGACAGTGATGAGCCAGATGAGGACAATGAGCCTGGCCCTGCTGCTCGCACCTACCCCTACACTTGCCGGGTCATCTTTGGGTACCAGGTACAGCTCCAGGTCCTGTCCCTCACCCTGCCTGCCTGGGGATGGCACCTCAGCCTCCTGACACCTTGTCCCTTTCCCCTGTAGGGCTGCCAGGCAGATGAGCTGTCCATCACCCAGGGCGAGGAGCTGGAGATCATCGAGGATGGGGATGCAGAGGAGTGGGTGAAGGTGGGAGCAAGCCGAGCCCCTATCCATGCTAGGGGACACCTGGAGTTCCCCAGGCTGTCCCTGCTCCAGGGCTTGGGATGTTCACATGGTTTCTCCCCCTCAGGCTCGGAACAAGGCAGGCCAGGTTGGTTATGTCCCTGAAAAGTACCTGCTCTCCTTGGGGTGTGAGCCAGGGGCCGGGCTGGGCCCCCCAGGACCTTCTGCGTTGCACCGGCAGCTCTCCAGCATCAT
>NW_008661444.1:2992-3734 GCF_000695815.1 Acanthisitta chloris
CCCGAGGAGCTGAGCTTCCCTGAGGGAGCCATCATCCGCGTGCTGCCCCGTGCAGCTGGGGACGTGGACGATGGGTTCTGGACCGGGGACTTTGACGGCCCCCTGGTGGTGGAGGAGCTCACCGGGGCTCATGGGGCAACTGCACAGGTCAGTGTGGGAGGGTTGGTATGTCTCCTCAGCGTGGGGTACCCCCGTGGGGGAAAAATGCCCCTTCCTGCTGTTCCATGCCGTTGGGATGTATCTTCCCAGGAGCTGCCGTCACCATCCCCTCCGCCCTTCTCCCCTCCTGGCCTTGTGCCCGGGACCAGCCTGGCCCCCAGCCCTGCTCCTGAGACACCGCAGGGAGGTGAGTGCTGGGGTCGCTGGGAAGGGACTGGGGACCCTGCAGAGAGCCAGGCTGAGCCACTGTGCCCTTCCAGGTTGCCGGCAGGATGGCACCAGCAGCGGGCAGAACATGGGAGCCACACGCCTCCGGCCAGTAAGTCCCAGTACAGCCATGCTGTGTCCCCCAAACCTGCCCCGGCCCTCCCATAATGGGGTACAATGCCATCTGTGCTTTTTGGGGGATCTGAAGGAGGGCAAGTGGCCTCAGCATGTTGGCACCTCTTCTCTGATCTCTCCACAGCTCCGTGCGCCACCACCGCCGCCTGGCAGAGCCCCCGAGCCTGACCCTGAGCTGCACCCGAGCTGACCCTGTGGGTCCTCTCATCCCTCTCTGCCCCCAAAAAAGCTTCACCCAAGC
>NW_008661444.1:3758-3973 GCF_000695815.1 Acanthisitta chloris
TGGTGCTGCCCCGGGCGCCGAGCTGGTTGCTCCGGGGGCTGCATCCTGCTCAGCAGCTGCTTGCAGAGTGGTCCTGCATCCCACTACAGCACTGTGAACCCTGGTGACCCCTCAGTGCCACAGCCAGGTCCTGTCTCACCCACCTCTTGCCTCTGCCTGTTCTGCCTGGCATCGCCCATGCACCCCCAGCACAGCCCTGCTACCTGGGGGCTCAT
>NW_008661445.1:0-270 GCF_000695815.1 Acanthisitta chloris
GGCCCGAGCAGGTAGGACCTCTCACACCTGGGGGTTATAGCAGTGCAGTGGGGAGGGGAAAATGAGCAGTGCCACCCCTTGCTGTGCCCCCAGGTTTTGTGGCAACGTGCCCCCCCCGACCTTCAACACCAACTCCAACCGCCTGCGCGTCACCTTCGTCTCCGACAGCAGCGTGGGCGCTCCAGGATTCAGCGCCCGCTACCGCGCCGTGGCCCCCAGTGAGAGTGAGTACCCCCAGCTGGGCACTGCCAGGGCTCCTCGCTGTGGGCA
>NW_008661445.1:305-702 GCF_000695815.1 Acanthisitta chloris
CCAGAGGGACTCCCCACCAGCCTGGGTGTCGCTGCCTGCGTGCAGAGAGCTGTGCCTGGGACGAGCATCCGTGCGACCAGGGGCTGTGCCTCCACCTGGGTTTCGTCTGTGATGGATTCCACGACTGCAGGGACAAGAGTGATGAGGCCAACTGCAGCCTGAAGCACAACGGTGGGTGGGGTAGACACCCATCTGCAGCCCTGTGGCACCCAGTCAGGGATGGGCAGGAGTGGGGACAAGGAGAGAAGGGAGAGGGACAGGGGTACAGCTGCCTGTGTGTGTCTCTCCAGAGTGTGGAGGGCCACTGACTGCCTTGGAGGGGCACTTCTCCACCCCAAACCATCCCCAGCCATACCCACACCAGCAGGTGAGAGAAGGGGATGGGGCAGGATCAGGG
>NW_008661445.1:797-4070 GCF_000695815.1 Acanthisitta chloris
GCTGTGCCTCTGGCAGATCTCAGTGCCCGTGGGCCATGTCATCGACCTGCACTTCCACAACTTCAGCCTGGAGTCGCACGAGGACTGCAGCTTTGACTTCGTGGAGGTGCACGACAGCGCGGGCACGGGGGCTGCCAGCCTCATGGGCAGGTACCCCCCGATGCCTCCAGCCCTGCTGCACCAGCCTGGGGAAAGGTTTGAGCACCTGACCCCATTCCTTGCCCCGTGATCTCTTCAGGTTCTGTGGCCACCAGCTGCCACCCACCCTGACCTCCTCGCGCCACGTCATGACTGTCCTCTTCGTGGCGGATGAGGGGGTAGCAGACGATGGGTTCTTTGCCACCTACCAAGCCCACAATGCCACAGAGAGTAGGTAGCCAAGCAGGGGCACGGGGAGGGATGAGCCATCACCATCCTTGGGGGTCTTCAAGGACAGGCTGGACAAAGCCCTGGAAAAAACTGCTCTCATCTCATAGCTGACTGTGCTTGGAGCAGGAGGTTGGGCTACAGACCCATGGAGTCCCTTCTCACCTGAATTCCCCTAGAACTCTCCTGATCCTAGCCGTGGGAATGTGGCCTGGAAGGGCTCACCTGCACAGAGGCACAATCCAGACCCTGAGGGCTGCCCCTAAATAACCCAGAGAATTTTGGATCTCCCTAAGCTAGGGATCTGCCAGACCAAGCAGAGTGAACACAGGGAGGGTCAGCACGGGCACAGGCTGACTCCCAGCAGCATCCAGCCTGCTCTGTGCCCATGCCCACACCCCAGCCCCTGCCCTGCCGGGCTGTCCCCTCTCATCTCCCAGAGACCTGCAGCCCTGAGGAGTATTCCTGTGGGAACGGTGAGTGCCGGGCGCTGGAGTCCGTGTGTGACGGCTGGCACGACTGCCCCGACGGCACCGACGAGCTCAACTGCACTGGGGTGTCCTACCCAGCCTTTGGTGAGTGCCACCCTGGGGTGCCCCACTGAGCACTCAGCCCCTCCTATCCCACCCTGGCAGCTGCCCCATGGCACACCTGGTGGGCAGCACTGTAAGGAGCGAAGCACCTCACGCCGCGCAGGGTCTGTCTGTGAGCCCGTGGAAGTGGAGATGTGTCTGGGGCTGGGCTACAATGCCACCTCCTTCCCCAACATCTGGCTGACAATCCCTGACCAGGAAGGAGCTGCTGAAGTGCTGCAGGACTACCAGGTGAGCTGCCCAGGGGATGCCCATGGGGCTGCCCTCACCGTAGGGCGCTGGGCTCACCGCTGCTCTCCCGCAGACGCTGATGGAACTGGCGTGTTACCAGCACCTTCGTCTGCTCATCTGCAGCCTCTTCGTGCCCAAGTGCACCCCGGATGGGGGTGTCCTGCAGCCCTGCAGAGCTGTCTGCCTGGCTGCTGAGCTGCGCTGCCAGCAGTCCCTCGGCCTCCTGGGCATCCTCTGGCCCATCAACTGCAACATCCTGCCCGACTCCAATGACCCTGTAGAGTGCTTCCAGCCCTGACCTGGCAAGGGAAGAGGAGCAGGGGACGAAGCAGCCTGACCAGAGTCACTTTCCCTATCCTAAATGTCCCTCTCATCCTCCTCCACAGCTGCTGGGGTGGTCTTCCATCAGCAGCCTCCCATTGCCTGGCTCCTCACCCCCCCTGGGGTCAGACTCAGCTCAGTCCATGCCTGGATGCCATGGGCCATGTCACCCAGCCTTGCTGCAGGGAAAGGCTTGTGCTGGAGGAGCTGTGCCCACAGGCTGGAGCTGTGCTGGGGACACCGTGGAAAGGACTAATGCTCCCCAAAGAAGTAAGGCTGGGTGGAGGTGAGCCAAGCTGCAGGCAGAGCAGCCCAGGGCTCTTTGTATCCTGCAGCCCCACAGGCAGCAGAATAAACAGCGTGAGCAGCTGACAAACCCAACGGAGCTGGTGGCTCATTTGGGGAGGGTCTGTGTGTGGATCCCAAAGGAAATTGAGGCATGGGCCAAGGGAGAGAAGTCAGGGATGGGGTGGGGGGTCTGAGCAGGAATAGAGGGGCACAGGGCAGACTGTCTGTCTGCAGGGGGGAACAGGCTGCCCATGCCCTCACTGGGCTGGGGGCTTGTGGGGTCGAGGGATGGGTATTGGAGGAGATCAGTTTGGTGGCCCCATGGTGCAGGGAAGGGATGCTTCCCCAGCAAGAGCTGTGACCCTGCTGACTGAGCTGGCCATGCTGGCTGGAGGCCACCCTGATGGCCACAGGCCTGGCAACACCCCATGGCCACAAACCAGCTCCCAGCTGGCCAAAAACCACAGTCCCTTCACACCTTAGGACAGAGAAGCTCACTGCCAGCACCCAGGCTGGCCCTGGGCATCCGGGGCAGGACAGCTCAGCCAGCAATGTCACCCACACCACTGTGGGCCCGGGCATGGGGAGGTGAGAGCCAGCAGTGCCAGTGTGTTTCCCACTGCCCTAACCCATCCTGAGTGTGTGGGAGTCCCGTGTCTGGCTGGGGGCACTGGGAGCAGCACCTACTCGGCTCAGCACTGCTCTGCCCTTGTACCCAGCGTGGCACTGGTGTTCCCACACAGCTCAGGGGGTCGAGCCCACCCTGATCCCTCATTTCCAATTGCTGCACGCTGGCTGCAGGGTACAGGGACTCCCCCAGCCACAGCACAGCACTGCTGCCTGGTGTCTGGCCGTGTCCCTTGGATGCACTCGGTGCTGGAACAAGTTAAAGGCAAGTTGGGAGTGCCTTGGACAGCTTTGCCACGTGCTGCAGTCCCCGAGGGCCAGCCCTGCCTGCTGGCATGGCCACAGAGCTGCTCTGCCCACACTTCCACCTGCCCTGCTCGCTCAGCCCCACACTTTGGCACTCCCAGGTGGCTCCTGCAGCTCCCCACGGATGTTCCCAGGGCTGGCACAGCCAGACTGTGTGTGCCATGCCATTCCCATCGTGGCACAGCCCTGTGCCAGTCAGGGGACCCGCACAGCTCTTCCTTCTGCCACTCCAACTCTCTCTGCCTTTGCTGGATTTCCTTCCCTTAGCCCTTTTCTCGTTCTGCCTTCCTTCCACTGCCTGTTTTCCCTGTTTTCCCTCCCCTCCATCCTGCTGCCCTGGCTGCCCACCCAAGGCAGCTCACAGCCTGTGCCTCCTCTCCTTTCCCCAGTCTGTTTGCCTCTCTGTCCCTTCCCCCTGCTTTACAGCCCTCCTGACACCATGGGATTATTTTTCTTTTTCCCCTTGTCTTGTAGCTTTTGGCTCCCAAGGCCCTTGATTTCCTTTGGAGTTTGGGAGGAGAGACGTGAGGAGGAGGAGGAG
>NW_008661446.1:0-252 GCF_000695815.1 Acanthisitta chloris
GTGCTGTGGCTGGTGTTTTGCGTTGGCCTGGGGTGACCCAGCGCGACCTATGTGAGTCCTGCTTACCCTCTCCCCCTTCCTCCTCCCCTCCCCATCCCAATGAACTTGCGCTTGTCACGGAGTTACGACTGGGATTTTGTTTTCAAGGCCCCCGGGCGGTAGGGAAATGGTTTGCCAGCAGCTCATCTACAGGGATGTGTATTGGTGTTTGCAGTCAGTGTCTGTGGCATTTTCTTTTCCTTGGGATAAATA
>NW_008661447.1:0-482 GCF_000695815.1 Acanthisitta chloris
ACCTCTCCTGACCTCCATGACTTTTCATAGATAATTGTGAGTGGCCTGGCCATGATGTCCACCAACTCTCTTAGCACTCGTGGATGCATCCCATAAGGGCCCATGGACTTGTGTATGTCCAGTTTAATTCAGCCTTCTCTGACCCAGTCCTCTTTGACCAAGGAAAAGTCTTTTTCCCCACCTTCATTTACCCTGGTCTCTTGAGTCAGAGATCCCTGCAGGCTGGTCTTATCAGTGAAGATTGATGCAAAAAAGGCATTCATTAAATCTGCCTTTTCTGCATCATCTGTTATCAGGTCCCCTCTCCATTAACTAGTGGGCCCACATTATCCTTTGTTTTCCTTTTGGTATTTATGTATTTTAAAAAGCCCTTTCTGTTATCCTTAATGTCCTTGGCCAAATTTAATTCTAGGTTGGCCGTGGCCTTTCTTGTCATATATCTCCCTGCTCTGACTACCTCTCTATATTCACTCCAAGTGGCC
>NW_008661448.1:0-4812 GCF_000695815.1 Acanthisitta chloris
GAGCACAGAGAGGGAGCAGAGAGCAAGTTGAGAGGCACAGAGATAGCAGAGTGAAGGAGCAGAGAGAGGGGGGAATGAGGCAGAAGAAAGCAGAGATGCAGTCAGAGGGAGAAAAGAGGGATGGAGAGAACTGAGAGCTAACACACAGAGAGAGGGCATGGAGGTGCAGAGAGGGAGCTGAGAGGCAGAGAACAAAGAGAGCCCACAGCACCCCAATACCTTGGGGCAAGGGGAACCTGCTGCTCTCCTCCTGCCCCACAACCCCAACCTCCTCTGCACCTTCTGCCCTACATCAACCCAACCCATGGCAAACCTGCCAGACCCACACTCCAGCCCCAATCCAGTCCCTCAGCAGCTCTGGTTTGCCCCACATGCATCCCCTGCCTGGCTCCCCAAAATCCCTCTCCCTCCCCACTCCTCCCAGGGCCTCTCTCCAGCCTTGGCTGCTCATCCCACCCTCCCCAGCAGCACACAGGACCACAGTGCTTACGAAGGATTACAACACTTTTTATTCCCACGCAGCCGTTTCACAGAGTACAAACAGGAGACAAACACCAACACAGACAGCCCCCCCACACCCACCAGCACCCCAAGGCTGCTCTTGGCTCTGCCACCAGGCACCCCAACACTGCCCTGTGCCTGCAGACCCCAACCCTGCGGCACACCAGGGAATTCCAGCCTGGCTTGTGATCCTGCCCACCAGATAGCACCACTTTCTGAACATTGGGACTGGCTTTTGTCATCACCACAGCACAACAAGAAGCTTCCCAGCCCCCCCAGGGATGAGCTCAGCCCTCTGACACACACCTCAACATCACCTCTGCTCCTCAGAGCTGGAGGGTGACACAGTCCCAAGGTGTTGTGACATCCAACCATGCTCATGTGCCCACCCTGTGCCAAAACACCTACCTTTGGCCGAGTCCATGAGCTCACAAGACCCTGATGGCAGCTCCAAGGCCTGTGGAGACCTACAGCTGTCTGTGCAAGGGGACAGCACATGCTGCAGCCTGTCCCATGCTACTGACAGCAGTGTGGGCCACCTACAGTGCAAGCTACAAGGGGAAACCTGGGGAAAAGCTGCAAACCCCTGCTTGAGGCCACGGCAGTGGTGGAAAGCTGCAAATAAAAAAAAAACAACCCCAAACCACAGTCCCACAGTGGCAAACACCCAGCAAATCCTGCCCGTGTGCCAACTCCACGTCGGGGTCTCTCTCCAGGTCATGTCCCTCTCTCCTTGCAGCAGGTTGGGTTGGAGCAGCTTGGCCACTGCAGGGGGGCTGTCTCCTACCCTACAAAGACTCAGGCTGGCGCGAGAACAGTTTTTGGCTGGGCGGCAGAGCCGCACCTACGAGGTCAGGTCCCGCAGAGCTGCACACAGCCACAGCTGTGCTGCCAGCAGGAGGGTCACTCGGGCACGGCGCTCCCCTGAAGAGCTGGAGGCTGCCAACACAACAAGACCCACATGAGCTGAGGCCCTGCACACACACAGCGAGTGCCTCCTCCCCCTGAACCATCGTGAGCTCTCCCCGGTGCCCCATCTGCTTCTAGACCTCCCTCCCATAAACCCCTAGTTGGTCTCCAGTCTCTTCCCATGGCCTCTACTCTACCCTGTGGCTGCCCTAAACCATGCTATGGGCCATCAATTCTCTTTGCAACTGCCTGACAGCTCTTCAAAGTGTGCCAGCATTGGCCTCAGCCTTCAGGAACATCTCCCCTGCCCTCCACCTCTCTCCTATTTACCACACATTCCACCTGCCTTCCCTGTGCTGCTCACCCCCACAGCCCCTCAGCTTGGGTGTGGAAGCCCCTGCTGTGCCTGCCCCAACCCTGGTAACTTACCTCTGCAGCTCTTGCCATCCCCCTGCAGTGTCCCTGTCACACAGCTGCACAGAGGTCCGTCCGCCCGGCTCGTGCAGATCTGCTCACAGCCCCCGTTGTCCTCGCACCAGTCGGATCCTGAGCACACAGAGCAAAGGAATGCCCCAAGCCCCTGATCCTTGGCTGCCTAACACCTGAATGGCAGACAAACCCCCACAGCCTTCCTCAGTATCCCACACACTTACTCTTCCTCCTGATGGGCCCCACTGAGAGGATCTGCTCCTTGGACTCCTCGGCGAAGGCGCTGGCCATCCTCGTGTGCTGAGGGCAGTTCTGTTGGGGATAAATACCACCTCTGTCACTCTCAGCCCCTGCTGGGCCCTCTCCATGCCCCTCAGTCCAGCCCAGCTCCCAAAGGGACTCTGCAATCAGGCTCAGAGAGCACAGGTCCCAAGATGACCTGTGCAGGGCTCTCCTCCCAAGTGTCTAGAGGGACACACAGCCCTCCCGGTCTCACCCTCAGGGCTACATCTCTTGTTTTCTCTCTGGTGTTGCATCAAACTCTGACAGAGCAACCTGTCCCTTGGCACCTGCTCTCCACTTACTATTTTGCAGGAGTATTTCTCTGAATCACAGAGTGAGACAGCGCAGTGGAGGTGAACCTCATCATAGTCCCCGATGAACTTGAACACGGTGACGTGGAAGCGACACGTCAACGACACCCCGTTCTCCTCTATGCCAATGGTGTTGTCCTTCATGTTTTGGCACCTGTGCAAAGCACCACAACCCTCCTGTGACCAGAACCCTCCCTCAAGGGACTTGTCCCTGTAAGGTAAGGCCCACACGGTGCTGTGCTTAGCTCCTGGCATGGCTTGTCTGGACAAGGACGTCATGTCCTGCCGTTGTAACCTCTCTGTAGCACTTCCAACTTGATTGTACTCCCACTTCCCAAAATGCCTGTGATGTGATTCATATCCCTCATCTCCTACAGGCATCCCATACCCATAGGAGGAAGGCACTTCTCTCCGTGTCTGGGACTCTGTCACACTTAGCTACCTCTACACTGGGAACTAACTCCTGCACTAACAACATGAGCTGGAGCATTCCTCACCCCTTCCAGATCTTGACCAACCATGTCACTGATCAAAAGGTCCCTTCTCCAACTGATACCACCACCCTCTTCGAGCTCCCTCCCCAATAGACCCCATGAAAAGCAACAGAACCTGCTGACTGGTCACTCACCCTCCCTCGATGATGAAGTAGCGCAGTTTGTCGTTGCTGTCCCGTGAAGGAGTTGCATAGCACTTGTTCAGCATCAGGATCAGATGGTTGGAATCAGCCCCCACGACAAAGACCCCCACGTAGAGCACGTCCCTAGTGGTGAGCACCACCTCACCCTGCCTGTAAGGGTGTTTGTAGGAGGAGTTCTTGTACAAGGCCATCTTGGTGGTGAAGCTCCCTTCCTGCGTCGGCACCGTCAGGTTAATCACGCTGATGATGATAAAACAGTACTGGCTCAGATGGAGGAAAGGCTGTGAATCCCCAAACTGCTGCCTCACAGTGTGCTCCCACACCTGTGCAACAGGCCCTGGCTCCTACCTGAGCATTGGTCTCACAACTGAGTCCAGGGAGATCTTGATGTCCAGCTCATAGGCACAGGAAAACTCCACATTGATGGTCCGGTCCCGGGTGATGATGTTGCCTGTGTTGTTGGCACTCTCAATCCACACTGTGTTCTTGTACACTATGTGTGTGCTGTTGGACTGCAGAAGGAACACAAAGCATCACTGGAGACCAGACACCTTCTCCCCTGCTCCTAATGAACACCTAAAAGATCTGTGACACCAAGGGCCTCACTGCTCCTCCACCTTTGGCCAAAAAGGGGATGATATGGTGGGGCTAGGAGTCTACAAGACCTGCCTCTGTTCTCCCTGACTCCCACCCCATGAAAGTGCCTCCCAAAATTCACTCACTGCCCCTGACAGGCATCGATCTGGGCTGCCAAGAGGACTAGTCCCCACTCCCAGCCCCGAGAGCCCCACGTCCTGGCTCACCTGCACCAGGTTGCCACAGTTGCCTTTGGTGTTGTTGATCTGGAAGGAGATGAAGTCCTCCCCCTCAATGCCAGGGCAGTGTCGGTCATTGACCCGCACGCCCTCACGCTCAAAGCCCAGCTGGAACAGCTTGCACTTGGAAATGGACACCTCCATTTGGGCAGCTTTGCAGGTCACCTCGGCGTCAATGATGTCGTGCGTGGCTAGAGGAGAAGATGAGACAGCCTCAGATCACCAAACGTGGTTCACTCCCACCACCAGAAATGGGCTGGGATCATCTCCTGTGGTGTGTCCTACCTCCCCACTGTTCAAAGTGTCCCCAAGCCAGAGATGCCCACAATGAGCACCCCAGAAAACCTGTTCCCTGTTCCCGTGCAAAGTCAGGAAACCTCATCTTGGCAGAGATCCCAAGCCCTCAACAGTTCATGAAGCCCCAGCAGTACAATGGCCCAATGTGCTGCTCAGCACCAACCCTGGACAGACACTGTCCCAGGTTGCCCAGGGAGGCTGTGGCTGCCCCAACCCTGGCAGAGTTCATTCCAGGTTGGATGAGCCTTGAGCAACCTGCTCTGGTGGGAGGTGTCCCTGCCCAGGGCAGGGGTTGGGGCTGGATGATCTCTAAGCTCCATCCCAACCCCTTCACACACTATGAACCTCTGTCCCCATGCCAAAACCAGAGCACTCACTGTTCCCATAGGGTGGGGGCTCGATGCAGCCACACAGTTCCCCACCGTTGTCCAGCTCACAGGTGCGGTTGGGGCAGTCGGCACCCACGCAGGGATCTTCCACCACTCCTGCTAAATAGCACAAGACAGAGCACAAACACAACCTTTAAACCTCTCTCATCCACGGCTGCAGTCCCTCAGCTTCCCCCTCAACCCAGCCAGCCCCCAGCTCACTTACAGCAATTCTCCTTCTCAATCCACTCGGTGCCCAGGAT
>NW_008661448.1:4860-11812 GCF_000695815.1 Acanthisitta chloris
TCTTCTTGTGGTTGTAGCAACCATCCAGAAAGCAGGACTCATAAAAAGGCACTGGGTCCAGCAGACCGTAGCAGGGCTGGAAGAATCCTTTCATATCCGTCAGCTTCAGGCAGTAGTTGTCGCTCTGCAGCTCCTGGATCTGGACGTTGTCGCAGGACGCGGCGTACTGCGAGTACTGCAGCTCGTTGCAGCTGTGGGCCCCGGACACGTCGCGGGGCCTCCCGTGGTGGCCAGCCCCGCTCCCGCTCCCGCTCCCCTGACCGCTCACCTCTTCTGCATGCCGTTGGTTTTCCAGCTCTGGGCCAGCACCACGCTGCTGACCGCCGGCTTGCCCCGCAGCGTGGCGTAGTCGTCCGTCATGTCGCCGTTGAAGTTGCCGCAGAGGCCGCACACCTTGTTCTGCAGCCGCTCCCCGAGGGGGATTTTGATGACGTTGAAGCCGTTGTAGCGGATCTGGATGTCAGGGCTGGAGTCGATGACCAGGAAACCCTCTTGGCTGAAGATCTTTGTGGAGAGCCCCGTGACGAAGGGGATGCTCACGTGGCTGCCGTTCACCTGGTGTGAGAGAGGACATGAAGATGATGTCCCTCTTACATCCTCTACTATGGGGATGTGAGTGTGGCTACTCATAGCTGTTCCATGAATTCTTCCCACTATCCCAGCTGTGAAAGTATTTTATGGTGAGGGTGGTGAGACACTGTCCCAGGTTGCCCAGGGAAGCTGTGGCTGCCCCAACCCTGGCAGTGTTCACAGCCAGGTTGGATGAGCCTTGAGCAACCTGCTCTGGTGGGAGGTGTCCCTGCCCAGGGCAGGGCTTGGGGCTGGATCATCTCTAAGCTCCATTCCAACTCCTAAAATTCCATGAAAACATTGCCAGTTGTCTGGTGGAAACCATCATGCAACCCTGAGTGCCATCCCACTCTGTTCAGGAGCTGCTACCACCACTCCAACATCACTGCTCCAGACAAAGTGGCCACCTCTAACAAGACCTTACCTTGACAGTATTCCTGTCACTGATGAGGATCTGCTCCTCATTGATGTAGAAGTACACAGGGGAGATGATGGTGAGGTTGGGCGAGGACCACTTGTCGAAGTTGATGATGAGCTGGAAGGAGAAGTCAGGCAGCTTCTGGCAGATGGTGGAGAGGACGAAGGCGCAGTTGGCCGGGAAGCGCAGGAAGGCGCCGTCGAAGGTGCGGAAGACGCCGCCGCCCGCGGCCAGGCAGAAGGAGCTCCTGGTGCTGAAGCAGCCGCGCATGCCGTTGCGCAGGGCACATTCCTCGTCCGACTTGCAGTGCCGCGGGTCGCACTGGATCAGGTTGCGTCGGAAGCAGCGGCAGCGGCGGGTGCAGTCCCCGTTCCAGAAGAGCTGCTTGGGCTGAAAGAAGGACCAGAGGGATCCATCACCAGCTGGCAGGGTGGGCAACTCCTGCCCTATTTCTGTCTCCCAATCCTCTGTTGATTTTTGGGCCAGGCAATGAGGACAGCAGAAGGTGCACACAACACGTTGGCAGCTCGCACCTACCTTGCAACATCTCTGCAATGAGGCAACTGAACATCTACACCTCCCTTGCCTCTTGCACACACACAAAACCCACAGTGCCAAATACCTCCTTGACTTCTTGCACCCTGCTGGCTGCCAACCTGCCTGCTAGGGACATGGCATGACAGCACACCCCAATCCTGGCTCCTTGTGGGTGTTGGTCTTGGCAAAGACAACTTACACAGGTGGGTTTCACTGCCATGAAATGCAACCCACTACAATACGAGCTGCACTCTGCTGCAGCCAACTCCCAAGTGACATTTGTGAGTAAATTTCATGTCAAGTAAAATCTGTCATGTGTGGAATACCTAGAACTGTGTGGTCACATAGTACTGGACTTCGGCACTCAAAAAGTCATCCCAGTCACTACTTTTACCTTTATCCTGCCTCTGTCAGTTCTCTCCCATGCTTGACACTTGTGTCACCTTCACCCAACAGCCACAGGATGATTTTTTTGGGGATGGAAAGGTGGAAGGACATCCCTCTCCTCCACTCTCAGTGACAGCCCGTTATCCCCACTCAGGCTCAAAACTTTGCCTACAAACAGCACAGAGTGGGAACAACCCCTGAGAGAAGGAGAAGGATGTGAACAGGATACCTCATAGTATTTTCCATCCGAGTAGCAGCCACAGTTGTGGGGCAGGATGCAGCTCTTGCCGTTGAGGACGTAGCCAGGGTCACACTGACATCCCTCCACGCAGTAGTGGCTGCAGTCACTCTTGAGCCGGATGGCAGCGCACCGGGGCTGGCACAGGGACACACAACTCTCATAGTGGCTGTTGGGGGGACAGCTGACAGCTGTGGTGTTAACAGAGGACAAAACACAGATTAGCTCCATGGACACTGCCGACCTGACGTGCCACCAGGGACCAATTTGGGCCTGTCACACTCAGTGGCCTCCCCACCCAGTGAGAGCAGTGCTGCTGGGACGTGAGCTCGCTTGTTAGAAGGGAAAAACAACACAAATTTAATTTTTCAGTCTTGTTAGCAAAGACAATTACTTCCCATCTGATTTGCCAGATAGATTGGCTGCCAGACAGGCATGCAGTCCCCATCCTCAGGAGCCTAATTGAACAGCACATCGTAATCTTATCGACACGAGGCTGCAGCTTCGTTGGAGCAAACACATCCTCCTGCCTTCGAAGCCAACCAGTGTAATTCCTGCTTAACAATGGAGGGATGGCTGATACCTTCTGAGCTGGAGGTTTCCCCTCTTCCACCCTGCTGTACTACATGCAGTTTGTAACAGCTCTAAGAGAATATAGTGCCTCAGGCTTGCTCCCACACCTCAACCTCACCCAACAAGCGTGGGAGGAACCAGCTGCTGGCTGTGGGCCACCCCCTCCCTGGCACCCCAGGAAAAGGAGAACCTGGAGGCAAGGTGGCACTTACAGCAGGAGGTGAAGTTCCTCCAGCTAGTAATGGCAATCCCCTGCGTTTGGCACGTGCTGGCGTAATTCTGCAGCCAGCTGCAGGCTGTTTGCATGGCTCCCCCGTCCACACAGGTGTCAAAGAGGCAGTTCTTGTAGAAGAAGCCAGGGTTGATCTTGCTGTGGCACTTGGCAAACACACCACTTTGGCTCGGGATGAGGCTGCAGAGCTGCTGGGGTTTCCAGAATCCTTCCACCTTCCCACAGGCAGGGCAGCGGTCGCCGCAGCCAACACGGCAGAATGCATCCCTCTTGGCCCAGCTCTGGACAAACTCAGCAATGCTGGTGGCCTGGGCACCACTTGCAGCCACCAGGTCATCCTCAGGGTTGCCATTGTAGCGGCCACAGAGGCCATAGGTGAGGTTCTGGAAGGCACGTGGGACAGTGACTGACAGGAAGGTCTTCCAGTCATACACAACCTTCAGCCCAAAGTCTGTTTCGACCACGATGTGGAAACCAAAGGCAAAGATGTTCACTTTGCCTTGGCCCAGCTTCAGGGGCAGGTAGAGCCGTTCATCGTTGATCTGCAGGGAAGGAAATGATGCACGGTGAGTGGGAATGAGGACTAGAGCTGCTGTGGGAGGACACAACTAAGGGCAGCTCAGCACTCCCAGAGGCTTTGCCTCTACACCCAAAAACAAGGCAGCCAAAATGGAAAGACCCTCCAAAACCTGTGCCTGGCAGCACCCTAAGGATGAGCCCAAGTATCCACACCTCCCAACCCCCAGAAAACCTTGCAGGCCATGAGGTCTCATGCCTAAGAAGTCACTCTGTGGTTTGGGAGCTGCACAGACAGACACAACCGTGGCCCTCGTGGCCCCACACTCACCATCACGGTGTATTTGTAGGCACGCTGGATGACAATGTGGTAATTAAAGACCTCCACCTCGACCTGTTTGACCCACAGAGCCAGAGAGGTGTCCCGATCCTCGTTCTTGGCCGTGACGGTGAACGCCGGGAACGTGTCCGAGCGCTCCACCAATGGCCGAGTGATTGTGGTGCACAGGACCAACTCACAGCTGCTCTGAAAGTCAAAAGAGTAACCGTCAAAAGTCAGGTAGTGCCCGTAGCCAGAGATGATGCAGGAGGCGTCGGTGCGGACGTGGCAGTAGTAGAGTCCGTTCTCCTCCAGGCAGTACTCGTCGTCCTTGCAGGAGACGTTCTCGCAGTACACGCTGTTGTCAGAGCCGTTGCAGTAGCAGAGGAAGTGGCAGGAGATGTCCATCCAGAAGGTTTGGTTGGTGGCCAACTGGCGCCCCTCGAAGTTGCAGCCGCACTCGCGGCGAGGGATGCAGCGCGTGCCGCGCAGGGCGAAGCCCTCGTCGCACTGACAGCCCTCTGAGCACGTGTCCGTGCAGACAGGGCCCGAGGCCAAGGTCTCACAGGTCTCCACACAGCTCATACATTCCTCAAAATGACTGTTCTCCGGGCAGGCAAGAGCTGAAGGAATGACAAACAGTGTGTGAGCCTCCAGCTCCAGCAGCCGTGGGGCAGCACGGGCAAAAAGTGGGAATGGGATGAGAGGTGACTGGTTCAGGGGAGAAGGTAAGAGGGGAAACACTCCCAGCACCTTGCTGACTCTTCCCATTCCCTTTGCAACTCCTTCTCCTCTCAGCCATCACTGTCCTCACATCACAGCCCTGTCCTGTCACGTGCCAAACAACACCTTGTCCTGCTGTTTCAGAGAGTACAAGGACAGAGCTCCCAAACAGACACCTCCCTGAAACAGACAGGCACTGCCTCCCCCACACTAGGGATTTTTCACATTTGCTTCTGAATTATGAATGCTCTCCCATCAGCAGCAAGTTTATAGCACAGCTAAAAAACCAGCGTTGTTCAAATTATCCTCTGGTGGTTATGGTGTACAGTACCATCAGACACCATCTGCAGCTCTGGAATGCTCCTACACCACATCATAAAACTTCTGAAATGCCACCCTGAAACTGCTTCGCTGGGAGATCTGTCTCTGACAGCACCAGTGCCAGTTGGAAACTGCTGCCTGTAATTTCAACACCCCATAAGCAAAGCTGCACCACCTCTGTACCAACAAAAAGACTGCCCAAGGTTGGTGGGTTTCAAATCCCAAAGCTGCACCACCTCTGTACACCCACAAATTCCCAACAAAAACTGCCCAAGGTTGGTGGGTTTCAAATCCCCTTTTCTCCCCACCCTGGGTGTTTGAAAGCTCTGGTGGACTCACGGCAGAAGCTGTGGCTCCTCCACTGGCCGATGTCCACGTCGGCGTTCTTGCAGGCAGTGGCATAACGCGCCACGGAGTCACACAGCTCTGACACGTTGCCCCCACTCTGGCACAGTCGGAACAGGCACGTCCTGTAGTAGGCTGAGACATTGACCACGCTGTGACACTCCAGGAAGGAGCTGTTGGTGGGGTCGTTGATGATGCCGCAGTTGGAGCGGCTCCTGTAGGTCTTGAGAAGCTCCGAGTCGTTGTTGCAAGCCATGAGGAGGTCCCCACACTCCCCATTGCAGATCTCATCGAACGTGGTCCAGCTCTCCAGGAAGAGCTCCAGGTTGTCTGTGAACTTGCCCTTGGGCAGGAGGAATTCATCGCTGGTGTTGCCACTGAAGAGGCCGCAGAGGCCTCCGGTGCAGTTGAAGTAGGCGGTGGAGAGGCGAATCTCCAGCAGGCCTGAGTCGTAGTAGCTGATAACCAGGAGCCCCTCAGACTCCAGCACAGTGCTGTTGTCACTACGATAGACCTCCAGGCGTCCAGAGGGGTGGAAATAGGGCAGCCGCGTGTCGTAACCGTTCACCTGCAAGGAACAAGTAGATGCTTCAGAGAGGGTGATGGGACTTCGCCCAACTGCATTGTGCTGAGTACACTTCTTGACCTAGACCCACCCTCCAAGGCCCAGAGCCTCCCCTGAGTGAGGGCATACCACTGTTTCCTTGCTTTTTGTCTCACAGAGTACGTTTTTCCAAGGAAAGCACAAGGTGGAGACAACTGCGATGTGAGGAGAGGAGAGCCTCCAGTGCTGACTCAACAAAGAGGAATAGCAGAGCTGCGACAACAACTACACAGACACCTAAAGGGCCTCCAGACAATGATGGTTCACATGGGCTTCCTCCAAGTGCCACTGGACTGCAGCCCTTCTCCAAAGTGACACTGGAACACAGCAGGAGCCACCACCTCAGTGTCTGGTCACAGCTCTTCATCAAAGGGACAGTGGATCACACCAGGAGGCACCACCTCAGTGTCTGGTCACAGCTCTTCTCCAAAGGGACACTGGATCACACCTCCCACCCTGTCTCTAGGCAGCACCTTACCTTTATCTCTGACAGGCTGGTGCCTGAAATCTTCACCTCTCTGCCAGCTGCCTGGATCCGCACGACGCGCGGCCCGTTGGGAGGCGATCCGGGTTTCTTCTGGCTGATGTCCACCTCGATGAATTCTGGTCTCTCTGGGCAGGTTTTGAGCAGAGTGTAGGAATGCTCCAACGGATAGGGGAAGGTGATGCCATCAAACGTCTGCAGCACCTGGTTCTGCCCCACCAAACACACCGTGTCCCGCTTCGGGTAGCAGCCGCGGTAGCCGTTCTCGATGGTGCAGACCTCTCCCTCAGGACAGGTGGTGTTGAAGCACTTGGCCTCCCCACCATCCTCACACTGGCACTCCACCGTGCAGTCTGCTGCTGCCCAGAAGGACTCCCCGATGGCATAGTAGCGCCCGTTGACGTCCCAGCCACATTTCTGCACGGGGACGCAGCGATCCGTGCTGAGCACGTGGCCCTCGTTGCACTCGCAGCCCTCGGTGCACGGGGAGGTGCAGGCCAGGGGGGCTGTGAGGTCTGAACACGTGGCAGGGCAGCTGCTGGCACACACTGAGTAGTGGCTGAGCTCTGGGCACTGCACGGCTGTTGCTGTGGGTGCAGAGGGGAGAGAATCAGGAGGAACATATTATAGAATCAGAGAATCAACCTGGTTGGAAGAGACCTCAAAGATCATCCAGTCCAACCCT
>NW_008661448.1:11996-29680 GCF_000695815.1 Acanthisitta chloris
GTTGCCTGGGAGAAGAGACCAACCCCCACCTGACTCCAACCTCCTGTCAGGGAGTTGCAGAGGGTGAGAAGGTCTCCCCTGAGCCTCCTCTTCTCCAGGCTGAACACCCCCAGCTCCCTCAGCCTCTCCTCATAATGGCATGGTTTGGGGCCAATTAGCCCTTTTCCATTGACCCACAGCAGAGACAATGCAGAGTGGCCCATGAGCCCTACTTGATGGCAGGATTGGCCTCTCCTTTTTCCTCCCAGTTGTCCCTGTCCATTCCTCTCATGCAACAGGAGGATGGTTCATTGCCCCAGAGCCATCAAGCCACTAACACCTATTTAATGCCACAAATGAAGAGCGTGGGCCAAGAAGTGTGCCACTGGCCAGTCCTTGTCCCTGTCCGGCCTCCAACTCTCACCACAGCAGCCAACCATCTGCAGAGCAATGTGGAGCTCCCACCTCATGTCTGACTCATGCCATCCTTTCGTCGGAGCAAGAGTCTGATGTCATGGGGAGGAGGAGGGACTGAGCTCTCTCCTGCCTCCCTCCACCTCAGGCAACTCCCTCCCTTGGATTTCTTTCCCCTCATCTCATGCACTGCTGGGCACACAGTAAAAGCCCTGAAATTGCTCCCCTGCTCCTTCAGGCATTGGAATAGGTTGCCCAGGGAGGTGGTGGAGTCACCATCCCTAGAAATGTTTTAGAGGTGGTGCTGGAATATATGGTTTAGGGGTTACAGCAGTCACAGGTTAACGGTTGGCCTTGCTAACCTTTAAGATTACCATGGGAGATGACCTTGACAAAGATAACCTTTAAGATTACCATGGGAGATGATCATAGAATCATCTTCCAGCGTTGGTGATTGTACAGTTCAGAAGGGAACACTTACCACATCCCGTCTGGGTCCGCCACTCTCCCACCGAGATGCCCAGGGCCTGGCACACCGCGGCGTACGCCTGGATGGCCTGGCAGAGTCCAGTGCCGTTGTCCCACGCGCTGCAGAGGTCGTAGACACAGCTGTGGACGAAGGCAGTGGGGTCCACCACAGCACCACACTCCCACAGAGGCCCACCAGTCTTGTTGATGAACCCACAGTACTCAGAGGTGAAGTAGAGAGACTCGGTGGCGGCGTCGCAGAGGCTGCAGTTTTCCAAGCAGCCGGTGGAGCATCTCCTCTCAGGATGTGGCACTTGCCAGCTCTCACCCAGCTCTGGCACAGTCATGGCCAACCTCCCATCCGAGCGCAGGATATCATCCTCGGGGTCCTTGTTGTAGTTTCCACACAGCCCACACGTGGCGTTGATGTACGAGCCCGGAACGGAGACGGAGGCATAGTGTTGTCCATCATAGGTCACCATCAGGCCAAAGTCAGTTTCCAGCGCGGTGGACAAGCCGCTTTGGTAGACTTTGACTGCACCCAGATCCAGAGAGATGGGCAGGGACACCACCAGGTCATCCACCTGTGGGAGCAACACCAGACAACTGAGCCAGCGCATGAAAGAGCAGAGACCTCGTTTTTCACCGAGCATTTTCCACCGAGCCTGTCACCCATGCACATTCCCAAACACACACGAGGCCCAGAAGTACCATCCCATGCTCTCCAAGCTAATATCACTGTCTTGCTGCTGCCTCAGAGGAGCTGACCCAGCAAGTTCTCCCCTTTCAGCAGAGCTCTTACCTTTGCCTTCCCATAGCTGCCCTTGGGGAGAACAATCTTGTGCGAGTAGACCTCCACAAAAATATCCCTCAGCCAGGAGACGGAGGAGCCGCCTCGGTTCTCATTCTTGGCCTCCACGTTGAAGTAGGGCAGCTGGGAGCCTGGCCAGCACTGCCTGGCGAGGAGGTAGGAGCAGGAACCCTGGAAGTGAAAGAGGAAGCCGTCGAAGGTGTGGTAATGAGGATCTCCAAACACCACGCAGGTGCTGCTCTCCACCGGCACGCACTGGAAGAACTTGGTCTTCGGCTCACACGCTTCAAAGGGGCCACAAGCCATCTCCTGGCAGAGGATCTCATTGTTGAAGTCCAGGCAGCGACATTTGGTGGTGCAGTTGACGTTGTCCCAAAAGATCTCCCCTTGACGGAGAAACTGTCCTAGAAAGACAGGAAGGGGAAAACTCAGGCTACATCACTTCTCTCAACAGAGGAACACACTCTAAGTGCACCATGTTAGTCCTCAGAAGAGCCTCCTGGCCCTGTGATCAAAACCACCACCAATGTGTCTTGCTGCTGGGCTTCTTGGCTGCTTTCTTTGTGCATAGACCCAGCAAGGGCCACTCAGCAAAGCACTGTGATCCAGAGCTTCATTTTCACTGTCCTACCCATGCCACAAGTCCATGGAATGCTGCAAGCACTGTCCCAAACCCTGGATCAGTGCTGTAACACACAGGCTGGCAAACCTGAAGGCTGTTCCATACATTGTGGACACTCACCACTCTCATTCTGCTTCAGCACTGCAGGACACAAGAGCCATTTGTGCTATCTTCCCAAAGGGAAAGTCCACTGATGCATTTTGGAGGTCATTTCCAGCACTGTTGCTGCACTTGTGCTGTCCTTTAGCATTTTGCACCTCCATCATTCCCCTGTTCATATAACTTAGCTGGTCAAAAAGCGACTCTGCAGCCCAGGAGTAATTTACTCCCATTCAGAAAGAGCTTGTAGTAGTTATGAAATCAAAGAGCTGTTGATAAATGACTTCCACACCACACACCAACCACAACGGGAGCGATGAGTGATCAGCCCCAGACTGAGCAGACGTGTTACACTGTGGCACTATTAAAGGGAGGCAGGTTTGCCTGGTGAGAGACATCAGAGGGAGAGAGAAGAGACAGAACAAGGGTGGCAAGTAGCAGTGAGAGCTCCTCTCTCCTCCATCTGGCCATTTTTCACACTTCTGAGGCATGTGGCTTCTGCCATGCACTGCCTGGATTCACCTCTCCTAAACTTTTTGTTCTCTTCTCTGCCTCCTCCTCCAGTAAAACAAACCTATTTTCCTCTTACCTACAACAAAACCCATCTCCTCTTAGCACATATCAACCATCCTGCATGGGGAATTTGGGCAAAGAAGAGTCATTAGGCACCAGCATCTCTTATCATAGGTGGCAATCAGTCATCCACCATGAAGTTTAAATCCAGTGGCATGATCTACCCACACTCCCCTTGTCACCTGCAAAACTGAGACTGGCTTACACCTCCTTGCCAAAGCCCAGCTTTTCTTCCTGGGATTGGCAGCTGAGGAGCAGTTGGGCATGAAAACTCTGCTGGGGCTGCAAGAGCCTTGGAGTCTGGTTGACCTTCTTCAGTACAGTCCCAAACCAGGGCATAAAGAAGTCAGATACCTCCAGTGTCTGTCAGCAGGTGACAATCCCCTCTTGCTAGAAAGATTCCTGGAGCACTGTGGATGCTCCTGACAGTTTTATTTGTCAAGAGGTAATGCAATAATCTCTCTGCAGCAGAGTCCCTGTGTGCATTGATTGATCCCTTTACAGCTCCATGCTGTCACAGCCACTGCAGCTAGTGCAGGGACATGTTATTTGTCCTGCCTGGAAAACCTCTTATTCCTCTTACATAAACAAGCAAAATGGGGCCACACCATCAGCTTTCCTACCCTGAAGGCAAGAGGAGATTGCTGTCCCCAGGTCTTTCTCCTTGCCACCAATTATCCCCGAAATTCAGGCGCAGCAACTCGGAGATGTGCAGGGACTGAACCCACTCTGATATTTCTGTCCCCACAGCTGCAGCTCGAGGGGATGCCTTGGCATAAACACAGACCATGCAGCAGCTCAGAGTCTCCATCAGCACCCCAACAGCCTCAGCACTGTGTGCCAGAATGTGGAAACAAGCGGTGCTGTTTCCCCCTTACCTCTCAGGCTGCAGCCATTGGCAGGATCTATTTCTTTGCCATCTATTTTGAAAGCCCAGCGCCCAGGGAGGTTAACATTGGTTGTTTCTTCAATATTGACTATGTCTGGGGTCCTGGAGCCTGGCATGCTGAAGTAGTTGGTGAGATTTCCACCATTGAATCCAGCCTAAACCAGAGAGAGAGCAAATTCCATCACCCATCTTGGCTATGGGAAAGTGATGCTGCAATTCCTCACTTTTCTGTCCCCTCCTGAGAATATCTTCTTTAATTTTAATGTCTCTTTTCAGAGATTTCAGTTTTCAAGCAGTTTGGATGTGAGTGAAAAGCTAAAGAGGCACTACAAGCAGTGTGGATCTATCTTTACAGATTTATGTACATACAGATAAATCTAAGGGTGTTTGGTATGGAGTGGCCAAGATAAAGTGAGGAAGCAACAGAGGGAAACTCCCCTTATGCAGGAACCTTCTCCCCTTGGACAAATGGACTGGCTGTGGCACAACTAACACCAAATTCTGGAGTGCTCATCCCACTGTGCCCAGCTGTGGGATACAAGGCCAGTGCTAGGGATGCTGAGTGAGCTTGGACGTGCTGGGAAAGGTATAGTCATCCAAGAGCTCAACAGAGATGGAGATATGGGAGCAGGAGACTCACCTGGGCCATCACCCCACCGAGACCAGTTAGGGGATCTCCTCCACTGGCTGTCCCTGTGGTCCAGTTGATTTCATGGTAATTAAATAAGGCAAAAGATGACACTCCATCTGTGATCAGGACAGCCTGGAAAGTGTTCACCTGTGGAAAACCACGAGCACATTCACAAGGTGGTACTGCTGTACTCATGATGTTTGCCTGTATTTCTTCCCCCAGTGCATGTCTCTGGGCTGGGTGAGATGCAGGAGCAGAAGCTGAGTTAGACTCAAAATATGCTCGTGCTTGCTGCCACATCTCCCACCCTTGCCTGGGAGAACACAACCATCTCCACTCCAAGGGAACACCAATAGATGGCAGCATGAGAATAAGCTCAGAGGGAAGGAGCAATGGGCAGGATTTGGGTGGTTACGATCTGTGACTTCCATCACCCTCTCTTAGCTTTATTCCTCTCTCTGCATTCCCTCTCCTGGTTCCCTTCCACATTCATATCCCACAATACTGCTAAGCGTGGATTACATCCAACTCAGCCATGTATATCAAGCACTTTGCTTGGCTGCCAAACCCTCTCACTACCTGCTAAATCTGTTGCTCATGTTCTTCCTTTCCCTTGAAATGACTTTGCATTTCCAGCCCCCCCAAACTCCAGCCAGGTTCCAGGTGGGAAGGGCACTCTTTGCCAGCTGGTGGCATAATCCCCATCTTCCCTTTTATGGCTGTGCAGAAAGACAGAAGAAACCTCTTCCTTTGATATAGCCCCTCTATCCATGCAGATCCAGCAGCACAAGACGTCACTGGGAGCAAAGTCAACCACTTCTTTCAGCTTTCTGCATTTTCCTGCCCTTCCCATCCCTGCCCAGCCTAGACCACTGTGCTGGGACTGCACAAAGCTGCCCCTCCTTTAGTTAATCCCTTGCATGCCACAGGGATGTCACTTCCAAGGCACTTAGGCTCCTGCCATGAGAAATGTGGAGCAGGGAGGAGCTGTCAGGAGAATGAGAGGTGTGGGCAGAACTGCCTCAGAGCAGCTGCAAATGGCACAGTTCACACCAGGGCAAGCAGGGAGATAGCAGAGAGCCACCACTTCCACTCCTGCCTCCTCCTCCTTTCCCTGGGGTTCTGCCTCATACTTCTGGTTTCCTCTTCACCACCTCAGCACACTTGATCACCTTTGCAAAGCCTTTGCCTTGCTGTGAGATCACTAACACACAAAGACAATATCCCTTGGAGAGTGCAACAACAGCTATTTGATGGAGCAACAACCTCCTTTCTGCCCAAAGTGCCTCTTGGATGGTGAAATGCTTGGCACTTCCAACCACTGGAGAAGAGAAGGTTGTGTGGAGCCCTCAGAGCACCTTCCAGTACCTGAAGGGGCTCCAGGGAAGCTGCAGAGGGATTCTGTGTTAGGAACTGCAGGGACAGGAAAAGGGGGAATGGATTCAAATTGAAGGAGGGGAAATTTAGATTAGGTCTTAGGCAGAAGTTTTCCCTGTGAGGATGGTGAGACACTGGCCCAGGTTGCCCAGGGAGGCTGTGGCTGCCCCAACCCTGGCAGTGTTCATTCCAGGTTGGATGAGCCTTGAGCAACCTGCTCTGGTGGGAGGTGTCCCTGCCCAGGGCAGGGGGGTGGGGCTGGATGATCTCTAAGCTCCATTCCAACCCCTAAAATTCTATGATTCTATGACTTCCATCAACCCCAAACATTTCCCTCTCTGGTGCCACCCTCACTGTCTAACCAGTCCCTCAGACACTGAACCCTCCAAGGTGCTCAGGTGACACCAGAAGGCAACAACTGCAGTGTCCCCAGGGCCCAGATTTTTTTCTGCAGCTTTTCTGCATTGCGATGAATTCCCTGCTTAAGTTGCATCCTGCTGCTCCTCGTGCCAACCCCAAGCCCTGGCTGCTATTGAGCAGGAAAAGCTGCTCTGTAACAAAGTAAATTGCATTGTGTTGCAAATGTAATTCTTCAGGCAATACACGAACCTCTGTATTGCTTGCTGTCTGCAAATATATATATACGTGGGGTTGGTTTTTTTTTTTCCTGCAAGTGCTGCCAGGGCTGGCAAAAAAATATGCATTAAATCTCCAGCCTCTCTAACAAATGGAAAAGAGCTGAACTGTTTATCAGAGCCAAGTCCTCGAGACAGGAGCAGTCAGCTATTGGCACACAGTGCACAGGCTAATCCTGAACAACCCTTGCCCCAAACAACAGTCAGGATTTCTCACTCACTATGTCCAAGGCCAAGTTGCATGGGGATTGGAGCAACCTGGGCTAGTGGAAGGTGTCCCTGCCCATGGCAGGGGGTGGAATGAGATGAGCTGTAAGGTCCTTCCAACCCAAACCATTCTGGGACTCTATCTGCACTCCAAGCTTCAGCACAAGGCCCTACCAGTAGTAGACTGAAGATTCAGAAGAATCTGTGTTTGTATCTAGCAAAAAATCTGTGATCAAACCAAAATCTCCTAACTGGTGTCAGAGCCTTGTTTAAATACACTGCCTCCAAACACCAAGGAGGTGATGCTTTCCCTGCAGATCTGAGAGCAGGGAGTGAGGCTGCCACAGGAGAGAAGGAAAGGACCATGGTGCTCCTCTGCCCAAATGGGAACTGAGAAGTGGGAACAGAAAGTGACTCAATTTTACACACACAGGCCAGGACAGTGATATAAAAATACAGACAAACAGTCAACCATCAAATATACCTGTCAAGAATCATAGGATCATTGAGGTTGGATGAGACCTCTAAGATTATCAAGTCCAACCATTAACCCATCACTGCTCTAAACCCTAAACCAGATCCTCCAGTGTCAGACACCTCTTAAACACCTCCAGGGATGGTGACTCCACCACCTCCCTGGGCAATATCCCAATGCCTGAACACACTAACAGGGAAAACATTTCTCCTAACATCTACTCTGTCTCTCCTCAAGGCCATTCCCTCTGCTCCTCTCCTGCAGGCACAGCAGGAGCCACCAGAAGTCCCACGGGTCGCTCTTACCGGAGTCGTGCTGCTTCCCCCGTAGAAAGTGACCTCCTCCCAGGTGACAATGAAGATCCAGATGGCAGAGAAGGAGGCCATGTCCTTGAAGTGCTTACGGATGTCCTTGGAGGCTCTCCTGAGCAGCTCGGGGTCCGTGCTCTCGCGGTAGTAGATCTCCCCGCGGATGCCGTTGTGCACGTCCGCCCAGAACGGCGCCACGAAGGCTCTGCCATCCGTCAGGGGAAAGGCCTCTGGTGTGAACTGGCTCACGAGGGCATTGAAGGAGATCACACCGTTGTTGTTGACCTGCACACCACCAAAAGATCCATGTTGTTTGAGTATAACCTTTGCCAGGCAGAACAAAGCTGATGGTTTAGCAGAAACGTGAGGTGAGAGGATTGGGGTCTCTTGTGAGGCTCCACCTGGAGCACTGCACATAGTTCTGGTGTCCACAACATGAGAAGGACATGGAACTGTTGGAGCAAGGCCAGCGGAGGCCATGAAACTGATAAGAGCATTGGAGCAGCTCCCCTACAAGGACAGGCTGAGGGAGTTGGGGCTGTTCAGCCTGGAGAAGGTTGTGTGGAAACCTCAGAGCACCTTCCAGGATCTGAAGGGCTCCAGGGAAGCTGCAGAGGGACTCTGTGTTAGGAACTGCAGGGACAGGACAAGGGGCAATGTGGATAAACTGAATGAGGGAAATTTAGATTAGGCATTAGAAAGTATTTTGGTGGCCAAGGGCTGATGCAGGAAGCCCCAGAAGCAGGACAAATCCCCCAAAAGTCTGCAAAACAGGGATCTACAGGCCAGCACAGGAGCAGGAAGGCCTCATGGTGCCATCAGGTTTTTACCCAATCTTTGGAGAGCAGCTCTGCAGCACTGAGACACTTGTTTTTACAACACTGGTGGCTGCATGGCATGAGGGCTCCCAGGAAAAAGAATTACCTTTGGCTATGTCCTCTGTGACAGATCCTGGAGCTCCCCAAGAGCAGTGAGACACAGAGTGCCACCACAGCCTCTCCTAAGTCTGCTGGAGATGCTCCCCTAAACAAGTTACTTCTGCAGGGTGTGCAGAGCAAGTGGCCCTGCTGTCCTGGAATCTCCCAGCACACAAGGGTCTGAAATCCCCTCAGGTTTCCTCCTTTCCCCTTTTTTCCCCCTTGCAGGTCTCTCTGCATGTTCTTGTTTCTTGTCATGTAACAGGACTAATATCCCTTGTGTCAAGCCCTTAGCTTTGCTGCACCATTTAATCACCTGCAAAGCAAATTTATTGCCTTTTATATTCCTTTCCCGTGAACATTATCCCATTAAATATACCTTTGACTTTCTTAATCATAAAACCTATCACTTCATGAAGTCTAAGAACTTGTCAAGTAGCTGCTAATAAATCTTCCAATTTCTGATGACAGGGAGAGTGTGTTTAAAATGCAGCCAACTAATGGCAAGGAGAAGATTCAAGGGAAGGTCTATTTCTCCACTTACATAAATGCTTCTGTATGGGGCTCCAAAAAAGATGAAGGGGACAGAGATCCTGATTTCAGGAGAGCTTCCATCATCAACTTTGGGTGTCTTTGTGTCATTCTGCCAGAATGGATACAGACGTGCCATGGTGTGAGCTGGAAGGAGAGGAAGAAGAGAGTCCTTAGGGCAAGCTCAGGACTTTTAGAGATTCCATAGGAAAACAGCTCCAAAACTCAGCACTGCCAACAGCCAAAGGATGTTTCAAGCCAGGGCAGAGGTGCTGGCTCTGGAACTGGCTCTGGGACAGGGTCATGAGGAGAAGCATCATCCAGATCAGTGACAAAGTTAGGGCAACAGCAAACCCAAGATGTGTGTCAGCTCACAGCTACACATTTTGCCTTCCATGTGGCTCTCATCAAGTCCTAACACCTATGTCTTGCTTCAGTTGGGACAAAAATGACAACAGGTCCATGCCCCCCTACTCCAGGATGGGTAAGACTTGCTGTTGAAGACAGTGAGGTGCTCAGGGGAGCAAACAGGACCAATATCAGCCCCCAGAGCCACACTCCTGGCAGATTCCACCTTGCAGAACCCTCCCAGGTACCACCAACAGACCCCCCAGGGCTCCTGGTGCAGGTTACAGCCTGAAGTGTCACAGCTGCTCCATCATTTCCCAACAAAACTAAGTTTCCTGCTAAAAGGCACTGCCACTGAACCTAATTTTCTCTCCTAAAAATCCTTCAGAAGTTGGTTTGGACATATTTCCATACAAGCCTCCAGCCTAAAATCCATCAGCTTGAGGCACCACTGGCCCCAGGGAACACATCCTTTCCTGCCCCAGCCCTGACAGATCTCTGCTGTCATTTCATGTCCTGTTTCTCCAGTTAGCTACTGCTGTGGCTCCTCACAGAGCAAACGAACATTTTGCTGGGTTTTCCTCCCTTTTCTCCCCTCTTTGAGGCAGAAAACCTGTGCCCTGTCCTCACAACATTCAATCTTGGCTGACATGAGCCCATGAGCTCTGAACAATCCCAGCTCTGTTTGCCTGGATTCAGGACATGCTTTTATTTCCTGGGCATGGCCCTGAGCTGTTCAGGGGCCTCCAGCCAAGAAAAACTTGCTCTGTGCTCCTGTTATGGACACAGGAGGGTGATGCCCAACCCAGGGGATACTCTGGCCCTGCTACCCTGAGGATGCTCCATGCTGGAAACTGCCTGGGAGTAAAGAGAGTCACTGACTGAGCCTTCACAGGCTCAACTGCTCCAAGTTTCTTTGGGGAAAGGGAGACAAGACCTGGCCTAACCCACTGGGACCCTGATTTCCTAAGACATATGTGTGGCCTGAGTGCCTGGTGGACATAAAGGGAGATGGAATGTGGCAATGTTTGAGCCACAAACCTGTTCCCACAGACATATCCAAAGGGCCACAGCACAATTCCTGCCTGCCAGGTAGTAAAGTAAGTCATTTCACAGCTGTTACACCCCTGACAAGTTATTGCAGCTGAAGCACAGCGACAAGACATGGATTTTACTTCTTCTTTCAACAGGAAACTCAGCAAACACTCCTCAATTCTTTTCTACTAGAGCCATACTACCACACCTGCTCCCCAGAAATCTTTCAGACTCCTATTTTGTAGCACACAACTCTGGGATGTGCACACAGAGCTATACAAATGATACACACAAGCATCCCTTAAAATCTGCAGTCCCTCCACATGGGAACCACTCAGTGCACCCTGATTCTTATCCTTGCTCCAGCCAAGGGGCTGGGTGTGTTTTCCAAGCCCTTTGGAGTCTCTAGGCACAGCACAGCTGGGGAATTTTGGTCTCCCAGCACCCAAGCAGGATATACTCACCTCTCTGCCGAGCTGTTAGCACCAAAAGGGCCACCCAGGCTCCCAGAAACTTGTTCATCCTGCAGGAAGGAAAGAACCCCAGAAATGCATCACATCAGTAGGAAAACATCCTTGAGGATCCCCTGGGTGAGATGCCAAGCACTGGTGCTTCCCACAGCTGCCCAACTGCTGCTAACACAGGGATGTTTCGGAGGTCTCTCACCTGCCACACAGACCTGGAATGTCAGTGCCATGAAGTGCTGTGATGGGAATTCCCTGGAGATGACATGGCCAAAGGAAGCCCTGAACCACAGGGAAGAGTTGCTGCTAGTTTCACATGGTGTTTGGAAGGTGTGAATAGCCCTGGCTCTCTCTGGGCTCTTCATTCTCCTTAGGGTTCAAAAGCAATTCCTCCCTGATGCATTTAGTGCAGGGATGGATGCTCCTGCCTGATTCCAAGGGGAGCAGCTCTGCACTGCTCTGAATGGGAGATCTGTGGTGTGCTCTCATGGTCGAGGGGCTTCAGCCACCACAACCATCACTTACTGGTTTGGATGAGCATGGAAGAAGCACAAACATTTACACAGCTGGGCAACTCCTTGCTGTACAGCAATCAATGGGAGAGAGAGAGCTGGGAAAATGAAAGGGAAATCCTGTGCCAGCTTTAATTCCTTCTGTGCCTAATGCAATTTGTTACTCATTATTAATCCAATAGAAAATATTGCTGGAACACCTGCTTTGATTTCTTCACCCTGTTCGTTACACACACGCTTGGATCACACATATCCAAAGGAAGGGCTCCCAGTCAGAAAGGGATGTGAGCAGCTTCACACACAAACTACAGCTGTGCATTATATACAGCCTGAGTGGCAACAACAGCCTCTGCACCTTCTCAGCTGTGTAAATCTGCCTACAAAACTCAGAGACTCTTTGTGTCCTCCCTATAGATGTTTATATAGTACGTGTGGATCGACAGATCCAACTCCTCCTAAGTTCTATCACAGACACACAGAGCACACAGGGAGGAACATCCCATCATCTGTCCCACATCACTTCCACTTGATTCCCATTTCTGGAAGCCCAGAAAGCATGAAACACAGTGGAAAGAAAGTTCCTCCCTGTTCACTGCTCCTCAGTGTGCTACTCACATCAACACTGGTCACGGTTTGCTTCCAGCAACTCCATTCTCCATGGAGAAAAAAAAGGAAAAATTTTACCACATTCCCTCTCTTGGAAAGAGGAAGGAATTTTCTAAATCTGAGTTGCTGTGGATGCATGAGCAGAGTCCAGGCAGACAGGGAGACTAGGGCAGTCCAAGGGCAAGAGCGAGACCAGTCCAGGTAGAAACAACAGCCCATAAAGAACACATTCCCATTCCAAACTATGAATTTTTAAAGGAAAAAAAATAAAGAAATTACCTGTTTTGAAGACTAGAGGAGCAAAGAGGTCTGAAATTTTAGACCAAGCTTGGTAGAGCAGGGCGAAATCCTATGTCAATGGAGAATGCATGCCGGTCCTGCCGGGCCAATCTCGCTGATGGCTCAAGTCCTTTGCTCTCCCAATTGAAAACTCCCTCTCTTCCAGTGCTGGAGCAGTGTTGAGTTGCAATCACAACTGTTGCTTCTATTGATAACCAGAAAGCTAATCTGAAGATCAGATTCTGGCCTGGAGAAGGAGAGAAGCCTCTTTCTTCCCCCAAAGCTCAATCCCCCTTCAGGTGGATTGAGATGGAAATGTCAGCGCGTCGGAGCTGGGCTCACTGCTGTGCTGCTCAGGGAAAAGAAAACCCAACCCTCAGAAGAATTGAGCCCCTTCCTCCTTTGTGTAAGGGGAAGAAAAAAAAAAAAGCCCATCTATATAATGTTACAGGATTAGCATTAGACAGTGCTAGGCTTAAAGCACCGTTCAAAGGAGCTGCCCTGAAGTTTCCATGGAGTTACTTTGCCATCCAGGTCTTGCTTTATTTTCTGCTTTTACAGGTGGGAAAGGAAAAACTCACCCAGTCCAGTGTGCTCTCTCCAAACCTGCCAGGGAGGGTTTCCTTGCTGTTCCTTTCACCCTCTGAGGAAGGACTGGCTGTGGTGGGGAGTCTCACTGGGGCACTGCTGTGTGCATTACTATTGTGCCATTCCCACAGGGATTTTTCCTGCCTCTGGTATCTGGATTTGCTAGATACATGACTCCCTTGAGGGGTAAAATAAAAGCATGGGCTGCAGGTGGAGCTGAGGTGAGCTGACCAAAGCTCTGCCTTTGAGCCCAAGCTGTACAGATTTCAACAATGCTTTGCTTTGGTTCACATTCATGTCTGATGAGAGAGGGAGAAGTGGAGGAGCAGCTGAGGGTGAAGGATGCCATCAGCAGAGCCATGGCAGAGCTCATTTCACAGCCTGTATCAAGGCTCAGGTAAGGCAGGCAATGCTCCAAGCCCAGCAGTCCACAGTGAGAAAACAGCCTAACCACACAGCCTGGTCTTGGCAAAAGAGTTTTCCCTTCTCCCTTTTTGGGTAGGGGACTCTTCCTCCCTATTTCCCCTGCCAGGATGTAGTTACTCCTCTTGCACTCCCTGTACACCCTCTGCCCACCTTTCATCAGGAGCAGAGGGCACAGGAGTGCCAGCAGCCCAACAGGGAGCCCCAGGAAGCCCAGACTCTTTTTCCCAGGACCCTGTGTGCTCCCACAAGTGTGTTTAGGAAGTTCACCCCCACAGTGCTGCAGCTTACCTCAGCAGTTTGTCAGCACATCAGGGCACCAGGCAGCACACCTCCTCCTCCACAGCAAATCCCAGTTTGCTGCCTCTCTCCTCCAAGGAATCTTTCCTTTTTATTTTTACCCTTTTCTAAACCTGCAGCTATTTCAGGAGGGCAGAGGATATCAGCACTGACTGATATTCCAGGGGCAGATTACTCCCAGCCTGCCACTCTGTGCATCTTGGCTCTTCACTCCCATACAAATTTCAAGCACTACCAGCCACAGGAAAATCAATTGACTCTACTCATTCTGTTTTGTAACACAGGGAAAACTGGTGAAAATAGTTTTCCCTCTGCTCCGTTGTCAGTTTAATATTCTGGTCCTGTTTGTCCTGGGCAAGTGTACACTGATGAAGTTTGATTAGGTTTCAGTGTCTCTTTGGGGAAGATTTTGTCTTCCAGGCTATTTTCTTTTGGCAGGGGATGTTCCCATCATGCAGTGCTGAGCACATTGGAGCTGAACAACCAACCACTTCTTCTAGCAGAAAACTTCCTTCCATGCCTGACCTCAAGAGAAAACAAGCATTAAAAGATGAGACAAAGGGTTCTCTGGCTGCTTGACCTTGGCAGAGCAACCACAGGCAGTGCCTTGTCACATTCCCATTTCAAGGGAGCTGGCACAGCCCATGGAAAAGACTTGGCAAAGGGTTTGCCTAGGAGCTGTGGCCCATCTGGAGGAGCATCTCCCTCCTCCTGCCTCTCCCCAGGGTCACTCAGTGCAGGTCATGGGGGTAAAACCTGTTTGAACCCCAAGCCTAGTCCCATTGAGGACACTGAGTAGGTAACAGGGTGAGTTTTCTTATTCCTCACCTGGAAGCGAAGGCAAGTCAGAGTCATGGAGAAATACAGTCCAGGAGAGGACTTAGGTCTTCCAGCTCTGCACCAAGTGACATCTCTGGCAGGAGAGGTGGCTGTGCCCCAGCTCAGGGGGCACAAACAGCAGCACAACCCGATCTCGGCAGCGTTGGCTCCACCCAAGGTGTGTTAAGAGTGTGAGACACAAGGAAACACTTAGCTTCAGGCAACACAAAAGTGCAAAGCTCAGGACACTTTGGTTTTGGGTTTTTTTTTGTGTAAAAACTTCCATAAGTTTATTGAACTGATCCAAACCAATTACCTATTTGGCCTGAATTCCACCGCTAAGTCTGCGAGCAAACCAAAGGCAAATCGTGGGAGAGGGAAGGACATTCCCCAGGAGAGAAACCAGGATTTAAAAAAACCAGATGGACTTCCAGTTCTTTTTTTTTTTTCGCTTTGAAATTACATAGGGATGTATCATTACTAGGGAGCAAGAACAGATCTTCATATTTAAATCATGTTTGAAGTTTGCAGTAAGTGCAGAAAAGCAATCACAGAGGCAAAGGCCTGAGATGGCTCAGGCCCCGAGAATGTTGCTCTGGGGAAGGTGAATCTCTGCTGCCTAGGAAAGTGCCACATTCGAAACAAGGGAGGCACAGCTGCCAGGAATACATATTTCAGCCTCTGGGCTGCTTTCAGCACCTCGTTTGCATTTTCAAATCTGCACAGAACCCGACAGAATCTCACTGACAGGAGGAGGCAGAGCTGCCGCGGCACCTTCTTCGAGTTCCAGACCTGAGGAGAAGAGGGCAAAGCAGAAACTTTCCCCAGCAGCAGCCCCTCCAGGCCACTGTGGGCTACTCTCTCACCTGCCACCAGGCTGTGTGCAGCTCCCAGCCAAAGGGGTGACAAACCCCAGCGAGGCAGCAGAGCACAACCACCAGGCCATGCACGTTCAGAGCCTCCACCTGCCTGCAACAGCTGGTCAGAACATGGATAGTCAACAGGAACATCTCCAAAAACAACAACAGCACAGCAGCTAATCTCAACACAGGGAGCTGTGTGACACTTTGGTATATAGCTGTCCCCTAATTCCTGGTGAACCAGGTGCTTTGCCCACTTTGCCTGTGGCAGATTGTTACGCGTGAACTGGCAGGAAGAACAGAACAGTTCTTGACAAAAGGAGCCCTGGGATGAAAGGACACAAAAGCTAGGGAAGCTTCAAAATCTATGTTGTTTTCTCCAAGGAATGTGACAGACCCAAAGAGATTTGCTGATGTGGGTATGTGCTGACAGCACAGGGACTCAGACCCTCCTGACACTGCAGTGACCTCAATCCAACCTGCCACGTCAGGACCCTGATGGATTCTCAGTGTCCACTGTTGGCCCCAAATCTCCTCTCCTGCTCAGAGCCCTTCTCTCTCCCCAAGATGTGATCCCCTGTTAACATGGAACACACACACAAAACCCTTTCCCAAAAGGTATTACAAAAGGAAAGTGAATTGGGGTAATTTGCCACATCAGCTCTGTGCCAGTTGCTCCTACTTCCCAAATCTGGGCACATAAACTGTCCCTGGGGTTTGGATGGGACTCCTTCTCCTTGGGAAGCCAACCAAGATCTTTGGTTTCCACCCCACAAGTGCTCCACTAGCTGCACACAAGGTGAATGCCTTGAGAACATTGTCCAGGAAAACCCTTGCCCTGATGAAGTGACAAGGTGGTGGTGTCAATGCTGTGACTTCTGCTGACCTGAACAGAGCAGGGGGAGCTGGTTGGGGTGTTAGCACCAAATTCCTCACAGCTCCATGGTGCTTGTGGACCTCATGTGCCAGGAGGTGTTCTGTTTTTTCCATCTCCCAGTTCCCACCAGGTGACCTCACGTGCCAGGAGGTGTTCTCTTTTTTCCATCTCCCAGTTCCCACCAGGTGTGCCATAAATACAACCAGGACTCACTGACAGGTCTGAGCCAGGGAGGTGACAGCACCTTTCCCTCCAGGCACAGACCAACCTTGAGTGGTATAGGCAAATACTTGGGTTGTCTTTATCATCCCATTAGCTCTTTGATGGTCTTTGTTTTTTTCCTTCTCTGAATCTGAGAGGCTTAATTGTGCTGAGGAAGTTGGTCAATAGTTACAGCATCTCATTAATCCCAGGGACAATGCCAGAAATACACCCAACAGAGGCAATTACTGCTCTACAGAATTAGGTCAGAGATCCTTTTGCAGCCCTGTCAGCCACTCAGGGCTAACCTACTTACACTGGAGGTCAGGGGCAGAAATAGGCTTCTAATATTAAAACAACCCTATCTTCATAAAACTTTGTTTTATAACAAAATATCTTATTAACCACAACTTTTCCTATTGGTATGTATGCATATATATATATATGTATCATACAGAAGTGTTGGCTTAAGAGTTCTGCTCTCCAGGCAGCAAATGGCTTTCACTGCCCACGTGGAAAACACATCTCCAGTAAAGCTTTAGCTTATAAAAGCATCATTTTATGTTACACTGCCACTATGTCCCTGCTGTTTAGTTTTCCAGGTACCACAGGTATATGCTGTGGCCTCTATAGAAAATCTTGCTCCCCTTCCTATTGCTTATCTCAACAGGGCCAAGAGATTTTTTTTTGAGATTTTTTTTTTTTTTTGGCAGGGGGATGAGGCACAAATTGTTCATGAATCTTCAATCCTGCCATTTTTAATGCTTCCTTTGGATGAGGAACTATCCCCTCTGCCCTGTCCTCCATATCCCCAATCTGAAGACTATGAGATAATATTTCCTCCCCTCCCCATTCTATCCCACCCCATAATCTAGGTAAAATATGAAGAGAAACACACAACTCCAAGAATATCAAAGGAGCTCGGTGATGTGGACGAAAGCATCGTGGGGAAAGAAAGTGCACGTGGGGGAGAAGGGAGAGTTTCAAAAACAAGGTCAGAAGTTCATGAGGAGTAACTAGAGCCCTCACTGCACAGCTCCAAAAAACTTGTATGCAGCTGCTTAGAACTAGGAAAATTTGAAAAAGTCTTCAACTTGTCAGGGAGCAGAGGAACAAGGGAAGACACGGAAACAAGAAAGAGAAAGGAGGGAGGATTTCATTGCACAGGAAAGGGAATCTGCTCTGCAGTAGAAACCAGGGGCTAAGGTAAGCAGCAGCACGCGAGGGGTGCGTGGGGGGAAGCCAAGAGAGTGAAAAACCTGCTTTACACTACAAGTGAGTCTAGTTGCTTTGTTCCTCAGCTTCTAGAAACTGATCCGAGCCAACAGGCTCTCCTAGGTCGGAGCCTACGCAGGGACCCCCAGCCAGGGGCCCCAGGGAAAGTGCTAGGTTTCAATTCTGGTGCAACAGCAACAAACACAAACTTCAACTTTACT
>NW_008661448.1:29697-32089 GCF_000695815.1 Acanthisitta chloris
AGTTTTAGCCATTCCACTTTCAGTACCAACTGATACAAGGTTAAGTGCATGGAGGATCTCATCAGCCTCAGGATGGATGATGGCCAACGGGGGGGGGAAAGGTGCTCTTTGACCACTTGTGGACCTGTTACTCTCAAAGCCCTTCCAACACAACACCCATCCACCACATCCCAACACACACAGAGTCCCCTCTGCCTCCAGTCTGTCAGTGCACAAGCTGCAGACAGTGTGTGAGGTGGGTACAGCAATCAAACCCCCCAGAATCAATCAGCCCCCCAAATCAGACAGTGTGGATATAGGGTGTGCACTGTGAAAATAAAGCTTCCTTCTCTAAGTTCTCCTTCTTTTCCCCCCCCCAATTTGTGCACTCTCACAAACCAAACCAGTGGAGTGAAGTGGATGGACTAAGTACCTGAGCTCTGAATCAAGCTGAACACTGTTGGAGATCTCTTCTGTGAACTCGAGCGCAACGAAAGGTTGAGACAGCACCAAACTGCAAGAGAATACTTCAGCAAGCTCGAGCCACAGTCAGATAAGCTAGGCCAGAGGGGAGCTCTGCTGGAGCAAAACACCAAGAAGAAAACAACAGGTCAAACTGTGCACCAAGCTGTCTCCTCCCTTCTGGGCCCTAGCCTTCTTTAGCTTGAACAACTGACCAGTCATGCCAAATCACGAGTATACCGGAGCGTCAAAGGAAACATCAAGGTATTGCACACACTGAAACACACGCACTGAAGTCAATTGTCACCTGGAGGTGACACCTGCAGTGGATGGTGGGAATGGTTCTCAGATCAGGGCACTTCCTCCGGGCTAAGAAATCACCTGCTACAGCAACACAACCAAACCTCAACCAACCAAAGAAAAAACCTTGCAAAAAACTCCTTAATGCATGTGTGTGGGTGTGTGGGGGTCGTGTGTGGTCAAGGAGAGGCTATTTCATTCTAGGCTCCACATAAATTTTGTCTCCATCCCGAATGCCGTAGGAATGCAGCGCTCGGGAGCTGTACTTCATCTCCTCGGGACCAAAAGGAGCTTCCTGGTCCAAGTAGAAGAGCAGCATGTTGCTCGTTGACAGCTGCACCACAGTTTTTAAGTGCTTCTTCAATTCTGCCACAGTCTGATCGAGGCGGATGGACATCTCTTCCACCTTGTCCTGGAAGTGGACCTCCACCTTCACGCTGCTCTGAGGCCGAAGATCCACCACTGCCAAGGGTTCCAGCTTCCCATACTTTGTGACCAGCTCATGATACCTGAAAAATCCAACAAGTCCAGAATTATGGTAGCTGCTCACACAGCCAATGCACACTCCACACGTCTGAACGTTCCTCATGAGACAATATTGACCCTGACTGAAGTTTCAGGACTGAAAGGACATCCATGAGGAATAAATCTGGATGGTGTGAGGCCTGTTTTGTCCCCTGCCAGTGTGACACTTGACAGAGTACAGAGTGTTTCTCAGGCAAGATGCTGAAAAGGAGAAAATAAACCCCAGACAGCCCATCCACTCCTGTCACCTTGACCACAGTCCCCAGGCTGTGGCACTGACATGAACTCAGAGCATCCAGCTGGGGAGCAGGTGTGTAGCTGAGGAAGGTGAAGCCATCCCTGACCTCAGATCCTTGAGCTGACTGGTCTCCAAACAGCTTTCTGAGCAGCAAAGCTCTCTACCAGGCTCCTACAGTTTCAGAAACTCCAGCTGTGGCTGCTGTGGGATTTGGAAGAAAGAGAGGACACTACACTCACAAAACCACTTTGCTAACGAGTGCCAGAACCAAGCTAGGTGCTCACACAAAGGACACAGCCCTAAGTTTAGATTCCCAGTATCTGTGGCTTCACAGCCAGACTGATTTTTCAGACAGTTCCTGCTGTTTCCAGCTAGGTTCCAAACGTTACACTCCACTGAGCACAGGATCATCATGATCACAGCATCAAGGTGAGCTGCTGCACAGTTTGGAAGCTGACAACAAACAGGGGACTTGTTGCCAACTGATCCTTCACACCTCCTGTAAAACAAGATGGGAATTTTACCAGCAAAGCCACACACTCCACTGTCACTTTACTTGGAGCCAAGTTCTCTTGAGTGTCCTTCCCAAGCTCCATCCCAGGGAGCAATGGAAAGTGTGTCTCACCCTCCCTGCTGCGCTCGGCTCACGCTCCCAGCGGGCACGGCTGCATCTCCCTGCCTGGATGGGAAAGAGGAGAAATGGCCACACAACACACAATGGGAGTGAAATGACAAAGGGCCCAGGGCTGCTGAGGAAAGGTAACGTTTCAGAGCCTCTGCCCTCTGCTCTGCACAGAGCACTTTTTGTTCTGCTCCGAGCGGGAGCTGAATGTGATCGGCACCGTGTCACGGCCCCTGTCGGGAAATGATGGGACCTGGCAGGGCAGC
>NW_008661448.1:32135-32450 GCF_000695815.1 Acanthisitta chloris
TCTGTCTGCTGGGAAATGAGGTAAGGGCCACAAGGCACTAGGATTTCCCCAGTCTCACAGGCAAAAGGAGCCTTCGCCAGGGCGCAGCGTCCAAAGAAAAACCTGTGCCCTGCTCTCACAGGCACCTGGTGATAGCATCAGGCCTGTTTCTGTGGAAAAGTCATTAGTGCTGAGAGGAGATGACACACTCCCCCTGTGTTTAACCCTCCTGCAGTTAGAGCCAGTGCCAGCCAACGTGCCACCAGCAGGGAGGGTTTCTTTGCAGCCCAGTTTCCTCCATCTCTGCAAGGATGTGTCCAATAGGGAGGAGGGAAA
>NW_008661448.1:32474-43896 GCF_000695815.1 Acanthisitta chloris
CTCTCAGCCCACTCTGGGACACCTCTTTAACCCAGACCAGCTCTGCATGCTGCAGACCAGCAGCAATTTCTCTGCCAGCTAGAATTACTGCCATGATTCATGCACTAAGGGAAGCTGCAGTGCACAGGACTGATGGTGGAGAGAGGATAGAGGGGGACAAATTCCAAGCAAGCTGAGAGAAAGAGAGAGAGAGGAGCACCATGAGTTGGCTACGATTACCCAAATACATGCTGTAAATGTGTGGAGGATCAAGCAAAGTTGTGTTAAATTTCTTCCCGTTGAGGGAAGGCAAAGCAGCTTTGCAGTCTGCTCCTCGTGTGTGAGCTGCAAAGCAAGTCAGGAGTCTGAGGGACTGGATTCCCTCAAATCAATAAGGATGAGGCCACATGGCTTACATGGTTCTTTGTGCCCTGGTAATGGGCACCCTGGAGACTGCCCTAATCACCCACTGCAGCCAGAGCAGAGGATGCTGAAGGGCTGAGCCTGGCTACAAGTGTCTCTGATAGTCTGCAGAGAAACAGTGGAGCAGACAAGCAGAGGACTCATTAAATCCCACAGACAGGGAGACGTCACTCCGGAAAACAGCCAATATTGGATTGTACACTCAGAGCTCCCTGCTAACCCATGGCACCCAGGGAGAGTTATTGCTCTTTCCATGTCCCTCCCTTCCTGATCCCACAGAGCTGCAGCCTGTGAGGACATGAATACAAGCAGGGGAGGTGTGACAGAGCTTCCCTCACACTGCCCTACCTCAACAGTCTTCAGGGGGGTTTGCTCCCACCTGAAGTTTTCCATACTCCAGTGTGTTCCCTCTCTGCTCCAGGCAGCACTGCAATGCAGATGCCAAATGCATGTCCTGATAGATTCTAACTACAAACCACCTTTGGAGAGACCACACCAGACCTGGGAGCAAAAAAGAGGAAGGTTTAGAAACAGACTCAAAATCCCTCTGCCAAGAATGCCAAGTTTCCTTTCCTGCAAGGGAATGTACAGGCCCAGGAGCTGAAATCCAGCCCTCAGCACTAGGGACACTCTGAGCCATCTGCAGCCTCACTAGAAAATATTCTGTAGTGGCACACAACTCCTCCAGAACAGAACAACCTCTTTAGTAGCTGCAGAAGTCTCTTGGAAATGCTGCACAGATGAAGGGATTCAGACAAAGAGTCCATTGACCATGAAAAAGGCAGTAAGAGTGTTTAAAGGCTAAGAAATCAGAGTGGGAGGTATTTTTACTAGCATAAAGCTAAGATGATGGCAAAAATCAGCCTGGTTTTTTGGATGGGTGAGATATTAGTAATCTCTTACAGGAGCTCCCAGCTGGAAACCAAGCCCAGTCGTGTGTGGTGATGTGTAGCTACGTGGGTGCTCACAGCCTGTTCCCAAAGTCCATGTCCTAACAGTACCACAAGTGTGCCTGAAGCTCTACCCCACTGTGTCCTCCTCAACAACATACAAATCCTGGACATGCAAGGCCCCTGTCATCCCAGAGACATGAAACAGCTTTCTCAGAGACCAAATACGATGGGAAATAATCCATTTTGGGAGCAGCACCATGAGCTCACAGTCCTCATCTCACCTTCCCCTTCCTCCCCCCGCTGCATTCTCTGCCTCTGCTGCTATCCCTTCCAATATTTCTTTCAGTTTTTCCACTTCAATAGCTTCTAAAATTACAAGCTAGGACTTGTCCTTAGCAAAAGGCACCAGAGGGATCACCAGCTGTCTTGTCTCTCTGACTACACCAGTGCCCTTTGCCTCTGAACTGACCTCAGCACACATTTAACAAATATTATAATCACTTGAACCTATTAGTACTCATCCAAAATGCCATGGCCTCTTCCCCATTCCAGCCTCCCCACACCCTCACTGGCTCAGCAGGACCTGTGCTTTAGGAAAACAAGAGGCATTTTACCTAGGAGTTAAGCTTGGGGGAAGCACTGAGCAGCCAACATAAACACTGACCACATTCCAGCCACACCTTTGCCATCCATGCTGGGGCAAATCTATGCCCTTCAGTGTGTCCCCTCAGGGTGACACACACAGTCTTGTCCTACTCTTTTCCTGCAAATAAAAGGGCTTTGCTGTCAGAAAGCACTAGAGGGTTTTAGGGCAAAAGGCATGGAAAAGCACTGGCCTGATGCTCCATGATCCTTCCACAGCCCATTCAGGAGCAGTAAGTAGATGCTGGCACTAAGAAAGTACCAACCAAACAGCATCTGTCCAAGTTCATTAGTTTATCAAGATGAACAGCTCACTGGGCATATTTTTATGGCAAAGAAAACTCATCAGGCTTGTGATTTGCAGGCCTGAAAGTGAGGGGACAGCTTCCCATTGCCAGTGACATTGCACACACCAGATGGTCGAGAAGATTAGATGCCCTGGCCTGGCACGAGAGAGCATGATCTGTGCTGGTTTTGGGCACTCCCAAACACAGGTGGATGATGGAGGGAGCAAGCAGGGAGGGCAGGAAACAATAAAGATCATGAACTGACCAGTCATGTTGTTTAGTAACACTTGACACAGACACTTTAAGACCAAATTTGCCTCAGGAGTGATCCTACAAGTCAGACTACACTCTAATATAAGGACTTGAGCTAGAACAGAGTGAGGAAGGGAAGGGATTTTTTTTTTTCATGGAACAGCTGGCAGTCACCTTTCCTCTAGCCTTACCACCCTTCTGTCCCTGCACTCCATTGCATCACAAAGGAGTCACACCTGAATGGGACTTCCTCCTCTGGGAACTCCATGTAATAACGGATGAAGAATCTCTCCGAGTCCTCTCTCTCCCCATCTGCAACGATGCTGCCATTGAGCTTGATGATGGATGGCAACCTGCATGGAGACACCAGGAAACACAGTCAGCAAGAAGAGAAACTCAGACAGGTTGTCCAACAAGCCAGTCACCATCAAAGCTATGTCCTGCAACATCAACACCAGGAGAATCCTGCCACGAAGTTTAGGCCTGGAACTGCTTCAACAAAGAGGGTGAATTCCAGGTAGTTTCTCCAAGCACATTCAAATCCAAGTATTTTCATTTCACCACATCCATGCATCATGTGCACAGGCATGTATGAGACTCAAAAATCTCTGAGGAGCAGAGAACTTCCACTTAACATTTCCACTATTCCAACATAAAGAATCGTGGAATTTTAGGGGTTGGAATGGACCATCTAATCCCAATCCCCCATGAAAGAAAGAAGCTCAAATCCTTCTGAATTCACACAAAACTCATCTCCTACCAGCTTCTTCCTCCAGGTACCTGCTCTCACCCCCCCATGGCCACATTGCTCCTGCTGAGCAGAACAAACAAGGAACAGACCTGGCTATTAGCAGTTTCCTGCGCTCCTCGGTGGTGTAGGACTGCAGCAAAGGAATTCCCAGCAACTTTACCTCCTCGAGCTTGGGAAAAGAATTTAACTTGTCAATGTCTTCCCAGCAATGCAGACCTGCTCAGAAGGAAAGACTTGTGTAAAACACAGGCAGAAAACACAGCATGTTTTCCCAGATCATCAGGCTCAGGCAGGGAATATATGTGCCAGGTGAGTGGCACTGCTGTCTCTGTGAGAAGTTGGCTCTTTGCTCATGATGTGCTGCAAAACATCTCATAGGATCATTGTATGTGAAGGGATTGGAATGGATCTTAGAGATCATCCAGTGCCCTGGGCAGGGACACCTCCCACCAGAGCAGGTTGCTCAAGGCTTGATCCAACCTGGCTGTGAACACTGCCAGGGTTGGGGCCTGATCATCTCTGGGCAACCTGTGCCAGTGTCTCACCACCCTCACAGGGAAAAACTTCTGCCTAATAGAAATATCTCCTTCCTTTGCTTACAAGACAGAGTAGCTGAAATCCTCTCGTGCTGTTTTCCAAGGCTAGAAGGATAATCTCCATGGTTTATTTTTTATGGATCACTCAAGTCTTTGGCCTTGCTGCCAAGCACTGACTAGAATCAGTTATGGCTGTGTCTATAAAGGGACGATGCCTTCAGAATGTTAAAGTCATCAGGACTTCTGTCATTCCAGGCACCACTAAACAGCTATCAAATGGCTTCACCTCACACACACGACCACCTTGGGTGTCATTTCTGCTTACAGCCCAATGGTAAAGCAGCCCCAGGAGCCATTCAACCATTTAACTCGATTTCAGCCCCCTCAAGACTTGACATTTGGGATAACTAAGAAAGCAGAGAGGGTAAAACAACCAAGCTGAGGACTGAGCACCTGTACAGCCCTGACTGTGTGGTGAGATCAACACAACCCACCGTGGAGTCTTCACGTGGCAGAATTTTGGAGTGCAGCAGCTTTGTCTGAAAAAAACCCAAAGAGCTGAACATGCTCCTTGGGATTTCTATTTGACTTTCAGCTCCAGAAACATCAAAATGCAATACAGAACTTAAGAGTTCTTCAATTCCTGGCAGCAAAACTGCCAAACTACTTACCACAGGAGCACTTGTTCCTCAGTGAGACAGTGCTTTCAAATGCAGCTTAACAGGCTTTTCCTCCTCTAGTTAGCTCTAAGCTTTTATCATAGGGATTCCTTGATGCTTACACTGTAGAGCATGTTAATAAAGTACCTTTTACCTGCCTGGCACTTAACTAGCATTTGCACAGCATCTCAAGCTGGAAAGAACAAAAGCTGATGATGCATTAAGTACTCCTGCAGATGAACTTCTGGTGTAGGTGTCATCTCCCAACCACATCACAGCCCCTCACGAGCTGCCCTGCAGCTTCTTCTCCCTGAGCACAGGGAGCTCTGCCCAATATTCTAAATGTTTATTCTCTTCCTGGAACGTTGGGCTGATAATTCTCCATGGCTGAAGTGGAAAAGCAGCTTCAAGCGTAACTTGAGCTGAGGTTTTAATGCCTGAGCACAATCACAGAGACCTTCTGCTGGTGAGTGCTTGGTACATGCTGCATACCTACACACATCCTCATTTCACCCAAGATAAAACAGGGAATAAAAGGCAAATAGGATTCTCTCATCCCCTTCACTGCCAGACATTTATTTCTCCTTCTCCAGCCAGGAGCACCTGAGGCAGGGACAGGAAACCGGGAAACTAATCACATAAAAAAACCCTTTGCCAGCTCATTTTGAGTAGCTGCTGGTCCCTGCTACTCTGACTCATCTTTTAGCTAACAACTGACTACCAAAAGCAGCAGGTAAAGCCAACAAAGATGGGTATTTTGTGCCTGTTTTCCTCTCCTAACACCACATCCTTCAGGTCAGTGTCCTTCGGTCCATCTGCTTGTGTGGCCCTGCATCAACACCATTAGGAAACTGGACTTCAACCCCAACAGACTGGGTGGGAGTTTAGTATTTTGGGCTTGACAAGAAGCCAGGAGAGACTGGGACAGAGGTTACTGGGCATTTTCACCTCTGCTACAGCAACAGATCTATCCCAAAGGCTCAGGATCTTGCTCAGTGCCTTCACCTTCCTGCTCTCAGGCAATGCTGACTGCAAACACAGGCCTGAGAACAACCACCCCAAGGCCAAAGCTTCCAAGAGCACAAAGCAGGTGTGTTTTTCACCTCCACAGGAGAAGAAACTCCAATCATCCCCTGCCATTTCCCCTGGGAACAAACCTAATCCTGCCTCCAGCCTCTCACCTGATTTGTGCAAGTTGATGGATCTCAGGTTGGGGAAGAGCCTTGCTAGGGAATCTTCTGACTCTTCAATGGTCGTGAGGTTGTTGTTAGCCAGAATAAGTGTGTCCAGAGATGGAAACATAATTCCCAGTTTTCGAATTTCAGTCCAGTCTTGAAGATTATTGTCAGTTATGTGGAGCAGTTTGAGAGACTGACAGCAAACAGGAGAACAAGACACTGTTTCGTAGTCATTAAGGCACAGGAAAAGCTCCTCCAAGCTGCACAGGGGAAAGAAGGATCATGTCATCACCTCAACACACCTTCAGAAATGGTATTTCAATTTTATGTGATTTTAACACAGCTTTCTCTAGCAGCAGGAGCTGGAGTGTGACTGGAACTTGGGTGTGGAGAAGACCTTTGAGCACTCCCCATGGAGTGTTTCTATTCCATCTCTGCTCCCATCCATGAACTTCCACCTCAGAACAAAAATCCCTTGAAGTGCTTCTCTGGCCTCCCAGGATGGATTGTCTAACAGATTGGTGCCCATTAAGCCACCAACCCAACTCCAGTGGTGACTGGTACCCACTCAGTGCTCACCACTTGGTTAAAAAAGGTGTTTTGCTACAACACTGATGATGCTTTTTTTTCCCCCCCCCCCACATCACTGGTTCTGCCAGACGTTCCCACTAAAGAAAGAAGAGATTCCACTAATCACATCACTGGTTCTGCCAGACATTCCCACTAAAGAAAGAAGAGATTCCACTAAGTTTCCAGACAACTAAGCAGCTTTCCCAATGCCAGGGAAGTGTAGGTTGGCCACACAGGGTATTCTGTTGTCATCACCTCTGCTCACAAAGCCCTACAAAGAGGAATCTCTTATCAAAGTGAAGCCACTGAAGAGATTTGTGGAAGCAGAATGCCACTGCCAAGGTGGCCCTTGGCCAAGCCACAGAAATCAACACTTCTGCATGTAAAAACAGGATGAAATATTACCTGACAAGTGGCCAGACCCTCAGACTCACACCCCATTCAAAAGGCATTAGGACAGGTATGCACTGCACCATTCATTGTGCAGCAGCTCTGAGTGTGTCCTCTCCTGCATTTTTTGGGGGGGATTATCCATCTGTGATACTTAGATTTGGAGGAGAAGCTCCAGGCTTTGCAGCATCACATGAGTTCAGGTTTTAAGCCAATGTGAAGCATTCACCTGGCCAGATCCCAAACTCCCAAAATTCCCTTTTTCTAGATCAATCATGTCTGACTGTGAGAGGACTAGAGGGAATGGCCTTCAGCTGAGACAGGGCAGAGTCAGATTAGATGTCAGGAAAAATGTTTTCTCTGTTAGGGTGTTCAGGCACTGGAATATTGTCCAGGGAGGTGGTACAGTCACCATTCCTGGAGGTGTTTAAGAAGTGTTTGGATCTGGCACTGCAGGATATGGTTTAGGGGCTACAGCAGTGACAGGTTAATGGTTGGACTTGCTGATCTTAGTGGCCTCCCCCAACCTTGATGATCCTATGATTCTTGACAGGTGTATTTGATGGTTGACTATTTGTATATTTACATCACTGTCCTGGTCTGTGTGTGTAAAACAGAGTCACTTTCAGTTCCCTTTCAGGCAGGGGAGCACCATGATCCTTTTGTTCTCTCCTGTAGCAGCCTCACTCTCTGCTCTCAGATCTCCAGGGACTGGTTAATGCCCAACCTTGATGATCCTATGATTCTTGACAGGTGTATTTGATGGTTGACTATTTGTATATTTACATCACTGTCCTGGTCTGTGTGTGTAAAACAGAGTCACTTTCAGTTCCCTTTCAGGCAGGGGAGCACCATGATCCTTTTGTTCTCTCCTGTAGCAGCCTCACTCTCTGCTCTCAGATCTCCAGGGACTGGTTAATGCTTAGACTTGATGATCTCAGAGCTCTCCTCCAACCCTGATGATTCTCTCTTTGCATCCTCACACCTCTCTCATCCCTCCCCACATGATTTGATAAGCCAACCTTGACCTGCATGCAGCCAACAGCCCTTTCCCCAGCAGCTGGAGGTGCTTACTCTGGTAATTCCTGCAGGATTGTGTGGACAGTTTCCCAGGAAGCTTTGCTGTTGTTGAGCACAAGTTTGCGAACCCCAGCGAAGGAGCCAGCACACCTTCTCTCTAGAACGGACAAACTGAGAGGGTTGGAACTCAAGTTTAGAAACTCCAAGTGGGGAACGTTGGACACAATTTTACTGACCTAAGTGGGAAGGGAGAAACAAAAAAAACCAACAACAAAAAAAAAAAAAAAAACAAACAAACAAAAAAAAAAAAAACAAACAAAAAAACAAAGAGAGAGAGAGAAAGAAATGTTATCAGGCAGTAATCAGATCTTAGGCTATAATATCCCAGCTCCTGCAAGGGGCCCTGTGGAATCACCACGAGCCAAAGAAATGATATGGGGAAAAACATAAGGTATCTACCTGTAATTCATACCCAGCTATTCCTGATCTAGATGCATTGGTTAATTGCTCATTCGCCTCAACAGTTCATTTAATTACACTCTCTGAGCAGGTTGATAAGAGAAAAAGTCAAGTCTCTTGGGAGAGGTCATAAAATCCACCTCAATCCCTTAAGCTTGAGCCCAGCACGTTCCAGGAGGCAGCAGGACTCTCTCAGCAGGGACACATCTCTAGAGCTTATGGCCAACACTGATCACTTGCAGATCTTCCCACTGCTCCCCATCATTTGCCCAGCATAAAAGACAGGTAGGAGCTCACTGCACACACACACAACAAATTTCCTCTTTAATCCCATTCCTCTGCTACCAGCAGCTCCCTCCCAACCAATCCAAACAGGCAGGGAACTCTGCTTGGGGCTGCTCTCTCCTTCTGTGTGTGCAGGTGTGCACCTGAGGGCAAAGCAGCAGAGAGGGAAGGAAGGAAGGAAGGTGAAGACAGAAAGAAAAGTCAGAGATGGCAGTGCAGGATACACAAGGGAGTGTGTGGTGGGGGGAGGTGCTGGCCTAGATGCTGCTCACACACAGAAAGGTATGGGAATGGCTTGTTTAGAGGATCAATTTGTACTCATCTAACAGTGATTAAGTGAACAGAGCAGCCAAGCAGCATCAATTTGTACAGAACACATCACATCAATCTGATTTTCCTCTTTGACTGACTCAGTGGGAAGCAGTGTAAGGGAATGATGGCTCCAGCACCATCCACACACCAGTTGCCTTGGAAAACTAGGGATTTACAGTGCCTGGGACAGCAGTGTGTGTGCAGAGTTCAATGCAAAGCTAGCAGACATACCACTGTTCTGGAAGAACAGCACTCATTATGTTTTCCATGACCAGAATAATGTGCTTTTTTAATTTGTGGGTGATACTACAGGTGGGAAAGACCAGAAGCCAAAGTGAAGCCACTTGAAACCCCTCAGATGGAAGTTCAGTTCAAGGACAGTCAAAGAACTAACCATCAAGGAAAAAGACATTTATCTAGACAATAATTGCATCATAGCACACGTGGCTAGAGAGCTCTGCTCTGCAAAGTGATGGAGGTGGGAGGAGATGGGGCAGAACATGACCCACACAGGTCAGTGACTGGGCCCAGTTTTGTTGGCAGAGGTCACTTGTCTCATGCAGAGGCTGAATTCAAGCATAGCAGACATGAGGTAATGAGTGTGTTCACTTCACACCTCACCTCAGGTGATGTCATGCTGTGGGCACTACACCTCAGGAATGAAGGAGACAAAGTGGATGACATCAATCAAAAAAAAAAAAAAACCCCACAAGATTTGGAAAGAAATGGCCTATGATGGACAATTAGAACTGGATTTTCTTTTCAATGTTACACTAAAATAGGAAAAGGAGACAGAAAAGCTCTTCTTCCTGGGTATAAACCACTGCTGAAGAAGGAACAGAGCCGAGTGCTCCTCTCAGGGCAGGGAGAAATTGGCTGAGATTGCAGCATGGGAGGCTTAAATTACATAGTTGAGGCTATGAGGTGATTAGCTAAGCATGGGAACAGGCTACCAGGGATCTGGAATCCCCATTATGGGCAGTTTATAAGAGTGGGGAGATATTTATCCATTGTGGATGGGCTAAGAAAACCATCCCAGTTCTTAGCAACTACACCCTCAGGATAGAGGCACCTTCCCTGGCTCTGTTCTCAACAGATAAACCTAAGATCTCTCTCCCACCTGTGCTAATACCTTCTAGGAAAACCTGAAAATAACAGGAGATGGAAAAGCTGTCCCACCTCTGTCTTTACAACCAGTCAGAGCTGGAACATTTCTGCAAACACTACATTCACTCCCTGTTTAAAGACAGGAGTTTAATGCAACAAAACCACAAGACATCCTGTTCTTTTCCACATATTTCCAACAATAAACACTGTCATAAAAGCAGAGCATAATCCAGTGAGGAACTTAATGACACTTGAACAGATTAAAGTTGTTTAACTCGTGTTACATTGCATTTATCAAGCGTTTTTCACCCAAGCACTTCAGAGGATTTTACAACAGCATTTACCATTAATTAATGAGGCCTCAGAAAAATACCCTTTGTGGTACACGTTATTAAATCTGGTTTGCAGATAAGGAAATACATGTGGAGAGAGAATAAATACTTCAGCCACTAGAATCCAGGGGTAAAGCTGGGAAACAACTGCCATTACTTGGACACCCTCAGTTCTCACTCTGATAATTAACCTCTTGGCATCAGAAATGCCAATTCTGGTGCTGTGCAGGATAAAATAAAGTATAAATACATATTCATCAGCCACAGGCCAAGATTGCAAGCCACAAGGTAAATGGAATGAAATGCCAAACTGGATTATAATCTCATCACGTTTATTGCTCAGCTGTCCAAGGAAATAAACATCAGAGGAGAAAGAAGCCACAAAAATGGAAACTCTCTCTCAAAGATCCTCTTATAAATGCAATGCAACTGCAGTCAAAGAGCCACTCAAGGCAGTCAGGAGGGTGCACATGTCACTGTTTTACCTCATGCCAGTCTTCCAGCTTGTTGTCAGAGAGGTCCAGCTCAAACACATGAGCACAGAAGGCAGCGATCTCGTTCTCATCCCCTGCACAGGTTATGCCACAGCTGTTGAGCACCAGCACACTGGGGAGGTTGAGGCGATCTGAGACAGGGAGAAACAAGAGCTGCCCTCTGGTCAGCACTGCTCTTCTCACTTACAGAGCTAACAACAGGCACAAACACCCCTGGCAAAGGAAAAAAACCTGCCAGCCATTCCCAAATTTACACAGGTTTGAGGAGCTCAGGATAAATGTGGACTTTAGTGGTGTCTTCTAGATTGCAAACATGAAGCATCACTCAGGATCAGTGCTCTTCAGCTCCTACAGGCATGTGTGTCCACATGGCAGAGGACAGGCCACTCCTCTGGCATTTATGGCTATGTCTCCTATCAGTTCTTGCCAGAATTTATGCCCTTCCCCAGGCAGCTGCTGCTGCAGATAGGAGACAGGACTAGGTGGAGCATCAGCTGCACAGTGAGACTCTTATCCTCTGGCACTTAACCCTCTAGGGGTTAACAACACCAAGGATGGATCTAAATATTTCTTTTCCAAGCTTCAATGTAGACTGTTCAGCATTCTTATACCCTGGAAAAACTCAGATCTCTACTCTGCCTTTAAATTTCTGCTTTGGCTTTGCTCTAGTTCCTTCTCAGGCAGGTAATGACCCTAAACCTAACCCTCTCACATCTACTCCACAGCCAAGGACTTGGACTTCAATCACAGCCTGATGTGCTAAGGCCAAAACATGGCATAAAGCTGTGGATTTGTAGCATTTCAACACAAGAAATCCACGTTGAGGCAAGGCAAGCCATCAGTCCTACACTCT
>NW_008661448.1:43911-48991 GCF_000695815.1 Acanthisitta chloris
GCTTTGCCACTGGAGTAGCAAAACATGTCCAAATTTAACAACAAGCTCTTTCCTAAATAGGTGTCCCTTTTTCTGCCTCCTTAACACTTGACAGCTACACGACTAGAGAGGATTCCAGCAGCAGACAATTATCTGGAGTGATCTGAATTTCCAAGTTTTCTGGCTCATTAGTGTTTGGTTTCTTTAAAGGACAGTGTTGCACTTTGGGGATTGAGTAGCAAAACATGTCCAAATTTAACAACAAGCTCTTTCCTAAATAGGTGTCCCTTTTTCTGCCTCCTTAACACTTGACAGCTACACGACTAGAGAGGATTCCAGCAGCAGACAATTATCTGGAGTGATCTGAATTTCCAAGTTTTCTGGCTCATTAGTGTTTGGTTTCTTTAAAGGACAGTGTTGCACTTTGGGGATTGGTCATGGTAAGTCACATCTCAGTCACGTGTTGAGACTTACAGACTCTTTTCAGCAGCCAAACAGCTCAGGTTAGCAGGAGCTCATTTACCTGGAGAGAAGGCACTGACTGAATATTTCATCAGGCCAATTTGCTGTTTGTGTTCCTTTTGAGTGACACTCAGAGTGTTTTATCCTCAGCTGAACTCAGGCCCTTTTTTCTCCTCTGTCAAACTCAGTTATTGGAAACTTCATCCAGCTGATTTCTATGGCTATTTTCCCCTTTGGGGCTGGTTATGACACAAATTGACCTGATGGAAGTTTGGACTACTCATACAGATCACAGTGGGCAAGAGGTGACACAAAGTGAATCTCACACTCCTCTGTACAAACCAAGAATCAAATCCCAACATCAGAGAGTGAGGGAAAACTAAAGGGTGTCAACTGGATCTAGTTCAAAGGAGGTGGTGACATAGATTCTGCAGTCTGGGAAGCTCAAGGACATCCACAAGCAGCACAGAGCTTCAGACACACACCTGGCTCAATTCCCTCAAGGCACCAAGGTCAAAAACAAAGGAGAGGGGATTTCTCCACTAGGTCAGAAAGCATTTTGGTGCCTTCAGAAGACAAAGCACACTGCAAATTCATCTGAGTCACAAAAACAGCCTGGTTGGAGACTCAACAACTCATCCCTTCACTTGAAACATGTCCTCTCCTGTGTACACTGGACTCCTGTCCCTCAGGCATCACAGTGAGCTGGTGGCACTGCATGACACCACTGGCATGTGGACCAACCTCCAGTTCAGTCAAGAGTTATGTGTTTATTCAGCCACCTCTGCCAAAATACCTGTTGGTACAACCAATGCATAAACAGGATCACTATCCTAAAGAAAATAAGCTCCCAGGACTGTTGAACCCTCAAAACTCAGACTATACAGGGCCTTAATTCCATATTCCATTGGCAAAATGGGAACTCCATGGTCTTTAAGGTCCCTTCCAACCCTAACCACTCCATCACTCTATTCTGTTCTACGATTCTGACACTGTTATGCTCTAGAGAAACTTGGGGTTTTTTACAGCAACCATTTCAGATCAACTTTCTGTCTTGGTTAATTCCAGTCTCTGAGCTCCCCAGTAAAAACCACATTATAATATAGTGTGATGGGTTTTTTTCTGGCCAATTCAGGGTGATACTTTCACTAGATTCCCCCCAGCTGCTCAGCAGGACCAGTAGCCTACCTTTCATAGGTGATCCCTGTGGAGTTGCTGGGACATGCACTCCCATGCCAGGCCCACGCCGGTATGGGAAGTTCTCAGGGCTGTATTTCTCACAAAGAACTTGCATGAAACTCCTTCCACTGGGCTGGTCCATGCTCCCTTCTTGGACTTCTAGTTGGTGAAGAGAAAAAAAACAACCAGTCAGCAAGTAACAATCACTTCTAGTACTGATGGTTGAGAACATGGGAGAGAAAGTGACTTTTATTGCTGAACTCCAGATTATACTAACAGGTCATATTGCTAATTCAAGATTGAAGTAAAACATTACCTGAGAAGAAAGCAAACCCAGAGGGCCCAAGCTACAGAAATACACCCTCCCAGGCCAAGCACAACACCTCCTTACCCCACATGGTCTTACAGTAAAAGGCAACTCGAGTCCCTCCCACGAGGACACAGATAGCCACAGCTGTTCTCACACACATTTAAAGGGCTGCCAGGAGGGGAAGGAACAAACAGCTGTTTGTGAGAAAGAGATTGCTCCAACAGGTGTTTGCAAACTTCCCTTTTTATGCTGTGTCACACCCCCAAGCACATAGGAGCACATGGTTTGGCCAGAGCCAGACACAAGTTCAGCCAATTCCATTTTAGAGCTGCCTAGTGTATGTGGAAGATAACCATGTCCCTTGTATCTACACATGTCACAGAACAGAAGAGCAAAGGAGAAAGGACTTGGCACATCACAGGCTGCTGACCTGCCTAGAGAGATACCAAGAGTCAGCTGGGATGTTTGGCACAAGGATCCTGCAGTGGTCACAGTTCTGCCATACCCAGGTGGGACTGAGCTCACATGTCCTACTATCCTGTCACACTCTGGACTTGGCATTTCATGGATTTCTGGATAATGAAGGAGTTGAGCTTGATACAAAGGAAAAGCACCACACTGTTCCCAGGTTTCCAGAGGTCTCACAGTCCAGAGCAGGGCCTGATACCAGAGAGATCCTCATCCCAAGCCATGAACTTGCAGGAATCAATGCAGATTTCCTGACAATTAGTCATGGAGAAGCTGTTCCCCTAATTACCAGTGTAATTACATTTTTTAGTTCATAGTGAGGCCACACATACATTGAATGCAATGTTTGCTAACCAGGCCTGAACTCAAGTTTCTGCCTGGTTCTTTCCTTTAAAGGATAGAAAATCTAGATATAAATTCCTGAACAAAAGTGGTTTCACTAAGGTTCAGGTTCTCTTTGCTGAAAATCACCTGTTTAATAAGCTCTGCTTTACTTCTTCATGCCCAGACTATCTAAACCACCTATATCACAAAGGACTTCAGCATAACAAGCAGCAACTTAGCTGAAATTGGTTATAATGTTTATATTATACATAAAGTTTACATGTCACAATTAGGGAATTACAGAATTGGCCTCTAAAAAAACTCACAACAAACCCACATCATTTTCAGCCCTCAACAACCTCAACCTCGATTCTCCTGTCAAACCTAACTCATGTCACTATCTAGAATCAAAAATGAAATATTGAAATCAAAGTTGCTTAGGAACCTTGAATTTTATGCTAAAACATTCCACGTGGTACAGGAACAATTTGCACTGAAAGTCAAGGCTTTAAGGTCTCATTCCAGAGTGGTTTGGGAGCCCACAGACAGGCAGAGCTTTCTAAACACACATTCAGACCTCCTGCACTAGAAATTCTAGAACTCCCTCATGCATAAAGCTTTCTGTCCTTCACATGGCTTTTCAGTCAGCTCCTCTTTATCTGCTAAGCAAACATCAGCTGGAAATTCCACACGAGACACTCACCTTAACCTCATACTAGAGGCAAAAAAATAAATGGTGTTTTCAGCTATAGCATGAGAGCAATCCAAAATTGAGGAAAAAACCTCAATGACATGTACATTCAACAGCTTTGAATCACCAACATTTTCCTTCTCAAGCTTTACTACTGCACACCAATGCCAGTGGCAGGTGACAAAAAGGTCATGGAGTGGGCAACCACCTTTTCCACTTCCCTTCCCATGGGATTTCACATGAACTGTAATCATCTGAATCGCTACAACTGCAGGAGAACAAGAAGCAGCACAATATGCAAAGCAAGCATGACACACTGCAAGGGAAGGCTGTCAGTTCAAGGGCAGGACAGGATAATCTGCAAGGTGCACATTTCTGAGTGTTTCCCTGCTCACGGCACGAGGAACAAGTCACGTCCTAAAATAACTTTGGGTTTCCCAAATGGCAGCACAGATTGCAAATGATTCAACAAGGATGTCAACAGTCTTGGCTGTTCCATTTACATGCTCTGCTGGGAGGCTGTGGCCCCAGGGACAAACTACAGAGAGTCACAGAGTGGTCTGGGGTGGAAAGAACCTTAAAGATCATCCAGTTCTAACACCTTCCACCAGCCCAGGTTGTTCCAAGCCCTGTTCAACCTGGCCTGGAACACTTCCAGGGATGGAGCAGTCACAGATGCTGTAGGCAACTCGTGCCAGTGCCTCGGCACTCTCCCAGGAAAGAATTTTTTCCTAATATCCAACCTACAGCTCCTCTCTGTCAGTGTGAAATCATTCCCCCTTGTCCTGTCACTCCAGGCCCTTGTCAGTAGTCTCTCTCCATCTCTCATCCTTCAGGCACTGAAGGCCACAGTGAGGTCACCCCTCAAATCTTCTCTTCTCCAGGCTGAACAATCCCAAATCTCTCAGCCTTTCCTCACAGGAGAGATGCTGCATCCCTCTAAACATCTTGGTGCCTCCTCAGGACTTGTTCCAACAGCTCCACGTCCCTCCTGTGGCTGAGAACTCCACAGCTGGAGGCAGCACTGGCAAGTGTCTGCAAAGAGGAACATAACCCTGACTGGAGGCTCCAGGGAAACCCACTGTGCTGCTGCAGCTGAGGAGTGAAGTGCAAAGAGAACACCAGAAATGACAGGGAAAACATTTCCATCCCCTTGCTGTAAAGCCTTCCAGGAGAACAAGAGCCCTTTAAGGAGAATGACATGATTAATGACATGCTAATGACATTCCAGTGCTACTCCAGAGCCTTCAGGGCAGATCTTGACTAGTCACACACCAAACACACCCTGACATGTTGACACACATGGAAAACAAAGCATAAGGAATGGGGGAGCAGCACAAAACCTCTGAGTGGAAGCAGCTGGAATGTCCTTGTCCCAAGACATGATTCAGGGAAATTAGTTTTGAAGGGATCTTGGAAGGCAGATAAGCAAACACCATCAGGGCAGAGACAGAGTAACCCCCTGAGCCACCAGGACAAGCCACCCAAGCAGGAGAAACACTGGTCAGGGTGTCCATCAGGGCTGTGCGCTCACACAGCACAGCTACTCCTTGCTGGCAGCACTGTGCCAAGGGAGCCAGAACCCACACCAGGCACAGCTGCAGCATCACCTGCCACGCTCCCAGCCCATGCTGCACCAGCATAGAATCACAGAATCAACTAGGTTG
>NW_008661449.1:0-971 GCF_000695815.1 Acanthisitta chloris
CCGAGGGTCCCTGAGTCACCCAAAGACCCTCAGGGTCATCCCCAGAGCCACAGACTCAGGGGCAGTAGCCACAGCTTCAGGGTAGCTGCATCACCAGGGGGGACAGGGGACATAAGGGGGTCCCAGAGACCCCCAGGGTCACCCACAGACCCCCAGGGTCACCCCCCGATCAGATTTATCCCCGGACTCCCAGGGTCACCCAGAGACCCCCAGAGTCATCCCCGGATCCATAGAGTCACACACAGATCAGGGCCAGCAGACATGGCTTCATGGGGTAGCTGCATCACCTGGGGGGGACAGGAGATGTAAGAGGGTCCCAGAGACCCCTAGAGTCACCCCCAGACCTCCAGGGTCACCCAGCGACCCCCAGAGTTGTCCCCAGAGCCATAGAGTCACCCCCAGACCCACAGCATCACCCCCATACCCCACTGGTATCAGCAGCCACAGGTTCAGTGGGTAGCTCTGGTCACCTGTGGGGGGACACACAGGGGGTCCCTGAGACCCCCAGAGTCCCCCCTAGGGTCACCACTAGACCACATGGCCATGTTAGACTCTCAGATCACATCCAGACCCCCAAGACACCCCCAGAGCTCCTCACCAAGCAGCCAAACACCTTCTGGCCTCGTCCCCTCCATGTGCTGAGGGAGCACCAAGTTCTCCAGCAGAACAGTGTTGGGACATGACCCTGGAACCCCTCAGGACCCTCTCAGCCATCCCTGTGACCTTCCAGGACCCCCTGAGCCCTCCCCAAGACCCCCAAATCTCCTCACCAAGCAGCCAAACACCTTCTGGCCTCGTCCCCTCCATGTGCTGAGGGAGCACCAAGTTCTCCAGCAGAACAGTGTTGGGACATGACCCTGGAACCCCTCAGGACCCTCTCATCCCCCCCTGGGACCACCCAGGACCCCCTGAGCCCTCCCCAAGACCCCCAGATCTCCTCACCGAGCAGCCAAACACCTTCTGGCCTCGTC
>NW_008661450.1:0-709 GCF_000695815.1 Acanthisitta chloris
CTGAGCTAATACCACTCTGGGCCCAACCGTTAACCCTTGGCCCTACTGACAACTTTTACCTAGATGTTCTCTTTTGCTTGTACTAATACAGGCCTTGTCCCCACTGTTAACTCTTGTCCCTACTGATTCCTCCTGCCCCCCATTACTCTGGTCCCTACTGATAACTCCTGTCCCCACTGTTAACTCTTGTCCCTACTGATTCCTCCTGCCCCCCATTACTCTGGTCCCTACTGATAACTCCTGTCCCCACTGTTAACTCTTGTCCCTACTGATTCCTCCTGCCCCCCATTACTCTGGTCCCTACTGATAACTCCTGTCCCCACTGTTAACTCTTGTCCCTACTGATTCCTCCTGCCCCCCATTACTCTGGTCCCTACTGATAACTCCTGTCCCCACTGTTAACTCTTGTCCCTACTGATTCCTCCTGCCCCCCATTACTCTGGTCCCTACTGATAACTCCTGTCCCCACTGTTAACTCTTGTCCCTACTGATTCCTCCTGCCCCCCATTACTCTGGTCCCTACTGATAACTCCTGTCCCCACTGTTAACTCTTGTCCCTACTGATTCCTCCTGCCCCCCATTACTCTGGTCCCTACTGATAACTCCTGTCCCCACTGTTAACTCTTGTCCCTACTGATTACTGTTAACTCCCTACTGATTCCTCCTGCCCCCCATTACTCTGGTCCCTACTGATAACTCCTGTCCCCAC
>NW_008661451.1:0-431 GCF_000695815.1 Acanthisitta chloris
GGATCTTTTGTCAGCCTGGGGGGTGCACGTCAGGATGGATTTTTAATAGGGGCCATTGTGCAGAAGGATGTAAAGCATCCCACACTGGCTTTGTGGTGGCTCACTGAGCAACCTGTGTGGGTTGATCAGTGGCCCCTGGAAAAACAGAAATTAAGCACCCTTAAAGAGTTGGTACAGGAACAGTTAGATCAAGGTCATATTGAACCTTCCACCAGTCTGTGGAATACTCCTGTATTTGTAATCAAAAAGAAATCAGGTAAATGGAGACTGCTTCATGATTTAAGGAAAATTAACACAATAATGGAAAGTATGGGTGTTTTACAGCCTGGAATGCCATACCCAACTATGACTCATGCTGAATGGGATATTTTGATTGTCAGTTTGAAAGATGGTTTTTGTTTTTTGCATCCCACTGCATCCTCATGATATCC
>NW_008661452.1:0-2406 GCF_000695815.1 Acanthisitta chloris
GGATCCCAGCCATGAATCCATGGGATTTGGAGCACAGATTGGAATCCCAGTGTTGAATCCATGGGATTGGGATCCCAACATGGAATACATAGGGTGGGAATCCATGGGATTGGGAGCACAGATTGGAATCCCAACCATGAATCCATGGGATTGGGAGCACAGATTGGAATCCCAATGTTGAATCCATGGGATTGGGAGCACAGGTTGGGATCCATAGGGTGGGAATCCATGGGATTGGGAGTATAGAGGGATCTCAGCCATGAATCCATGGGATTGGGAGCACAGATTGGAATCCCAACCATGAATCCATGGCACTGGGAACACCGGGATGGATCCCAGTCCACCCTGAGTGATCCCCCAGTTGAACTCATGGATATTTCCCCCTCATTCCCACAGCTCCTCCGTGTTACCTGGACATCGTTCCCGAGGATCACCGGCTGGAGAGCCCAACCACTCCCCTGCTGGATGATCCCGACGGATTTGACAGCCCCATTTTCATGTACGCCCCGGAATTCAAGTTCATGCCTCCTCCCACCTACACAGAGGCTCAGGATGGGCCTGGAAATTCTGGGAATTCCTTCCCAGATCCTTCTCCCAACTCCCAAGTGGATCCCTGCGTGGCTAACAACAATGTCCAGTGAGTTCCAGCAGGACATTCCCAGACTCGTATCCCTGTGCCTTTAAAGGCACCTGGAAAAAAAAAAAAAAGGGAGAAATGTTCCTGAGAGAATCCTCTGTGCTCCAGAGGAGCATTCCCAAGGAGGTGCTGTATTCCCAAGGAACTGCATTCCCAAAAAACCAACCACTCTTGAGGTGGTGGTGGCAGTGCCAGAAATTCTTGGAAGTCCTTCCTGGCCCCAAGTGGAGAGAAGAATCCTCCCGGATTTGTGTGAGGAGTGGAGGGAGATGAGGCAGATCCAGCTGGGAAAAAAAAAAGGGCTGGAAAAAAAAAAAGGCTGGAAAAAAAAAAAAAGGGCTGGAAAACTTAGCCCTAGGGTGACATTTCACCCCATAGGGAGGAAAAATTCCCTTGTTTTTCACTGATTCCATCCAAATTCCAGAGCTCGGGGTGGGGGGGAAGTTAGGGAAAACTGCCCTGAGGTTTTTCCCACTTTTTTTGTACTCTTTGGAGGGGAGGAAAAAGCAGAAAATGTGGAATTTTGTACCTTTCTGTGGCCCCTGGGGGGCAAATTTGTAATAAACCTGTGAGATTTCCGATGGGTTTTGTCCTTGAGGGTTTTTTGGGGGGGATTGATGTGGTTTTTTTTCCAGGATTTTGGAGTAGGAGGTGGGAAGGGTTTGGTTTTCCAGGGGGGAAGGGGAAAAGGGAGGGGAAACTGAGGCACAAGGAGGGAAAAATTGAGGCATGGGGAGATATTGGGAAGGGGAAACTGAGGCACAGGGAGGGAAAAGGGGAAACTGAGGCACAGAGAGAAGCAAAAAGGAAATTGAGGTGTGGGGAGAACATTGGGAGGGGAAACTGAGGCACAGGGAGGGAAAAGGGGAAACTGAGGCACAGAGAGACATTGGAAGGGGAAACTGAGACACAGACATTGGAAGGGGAGACTGAGGCACAAAGAAAAACTGAGGCACAGAGAGGGGAAAATTGAGGCACAGAGAGAAAAAAAGGGAAAACTGAGGCACAGAAAGACATTGGAAGGGGAAACTGAGGCACAGAGAGAAGCAAAAAGGTATGAGGAGATACTGGGAGGGGAAACTGAGGCACAGAGAGACATTGGAAGGGGAAACTGAGGCACAGAGAGATAAAGGGAGGAAAAACAGTCACATGGAGACAAAAAGGGGAAACTGAGGCACAGAGAGAGATTGGGAGGGGAAACTGAGGCACAGGGAGGGAAAACTGAGGTATGAGGAGATATTGGGAGGAGAAACTGAGGCACAGGGAGACAAAAAGGGGAAACTGAGACATAGGGAGACATTGAGAGGGGAAACTGAGGCACAGAGAGACATTGAGAGGGGAAACTGAGGCACAGAGAGACATTGAGAGGGGAAACTGAGGCACAGAGAGACATTGAGAGGGGAAACTGAGGCACAGAGAGACATTGAGAGGGGAAACTGAGGCACAGAGAGACATTGAGAGGGGAAACTGAGGCACAGAGAGACATTGGAAGGGGAAACTGAGGCACAGAGAGAGATTGGGAGGGGAAACTGAGGCACAGGGAGGGAAAACTGAGGTATGAGGAGATATTGGGAGGAGAAACTGAGGCACAGGGAGACAAAAAGGGGAAACTGAGACATAGGGAGACATTGAGAGGGGAAACTGAGGCACAGAGAGGGAAAATTGAGGCACAGAGAGAAGCAAAAAGGAGAAACTGAGGCACAGAGAGAGATTGGAAGGGGAAACTGAGGCACAGAGAAGTGAGGGGCGGAAAGAGAGAGACAGGGAGC
>NW_008661452.1:2514-3072 GCF_000695815.1 Acanthisitta chloris
ATTGGAAGGGGAAACTGAGGCACAGAGACATGGGAATGGGAAACTGAGGCACAGAGAGAGGAAAATTGAGGCATGAGGAGACATTGGGAGGAGGAACAGGTCAACAGAGGGGAAACTGAGGCACAGAGAGGGAAAAAGAAGAAATTGAGGCATGGGGAGATGTGAAAAGGAAATTGAGGCATGGGGAGAATATTGGGAAGGGAAAACTGAGGCACAGGGAGACATTGGGAGGGGAAACTGAGGCACAGGAGAGATTGGAGGGGAACAGGTCAAGAGGGGAAACTGAGGCACAGGAGAGATTGGAGGGGAACAGGTCAAGAGGGGAAACTGAGGCACAGAGAGGGAAAAAGAAGAAATTGAGGCATGGGGAGAATATTGGGAAGGGAAAACTGAGGCACAGGGAGACATTGGGAGGGGAAACTGAGGCACAGGAGAGATTGGAGGGGAACAGGTCAAGAGGGGAAACTGAGGCACAGGGAAAACTGAGGTCTGGGGAGATATTGGGAGGAGAAATAGGTCAACACAGAGAGGAAACTGAGGCACAGAGAGAGATTGGGA
>NW_008661453.1:0-682 GCF_000695815.1 Acanthisitta chloris
GCCAATTTCCCTCATTTTTTCCCACATTTTTTGCCCACTTTCCCTATTTTTTTCCCAATTTTCCCCGTTTTTAGCCCACTTTTCCCCTTTTTTTTTCCAATATTCCCCATTTTTTGGCCAATTTCCCCCATTTTTTCTTCAATTTTCCCCATTTTTAGCCACTTTTCCCCAATTTTTTTCAGTTTTCCCCATTTTTTGCCAATTTCCCCCATTTTCCCACATTTTTTTCCCCACTTTCCCCATTTTTTGTCCAACTTCTCTCATTTTTTTGCCAATTTCTCCCATTTTTCCCCATTTTTCTTCTATTTTCCCCATTTTTTGGCCAATTTCCCCCATTTTTGGCCAATATTTCCCCATTTTTTTTTCAATTTTCCCCATTTTTTTGGCCAATTTCCCCCATTTTTGGCCCACTTTTCCCATTTTTTTTTTCAATTTTCCCCATTTTTGGCCCATTTTTCCCCAATTTTTTTTTCAATTTTCCCCATTTTTTTTGCCAATTTTCCCCATTTCCACACTCCGGCTCGGATCCCGGTGGCTCTTCCCATGGAATTCCAGGGGAAGGTTTGGGATGGGAAGGGGCAGGGAAGGGTCGGAGGTAGGTGCTTGAAAAAATCCATATTTTTTTTTTCTTTTTTTTTTTACAAAAACCAGGCACATTCAGTCCAGGGACCTCAGGAAAGGA
>NW_008661454.1:0-377 GCF_000695815.1 Acanthisitta chloris
TGGGGATGGAGCGGGAATTGAAACGAGCATGAAGGTGGGGATGGAGCCCCTCTGCTCTAAAGACAGGCTGGGAGAGATAGGGCTGTTCAGGCTGTTCTCTCCAGGGAGACCTTAGAGCCCCTTCCAGTGCCTAAATGGGCTTATAGAAAGAAGGAGGGTGACTCTTTACACGGGCAGGTAGTGATAGGACAAAGGGAATGGTTATGAGCTAAGGAGATATTTAGAATCGAGATTAGGGATAAATTCCTCCCTGTGAGGTGCTGAGGCACTGGCACAGGTTGCCCAGAGCAGCTGTGGCTGGTCCCTCCCTGGAGGGTTCCAGGGTGGATGGGGCTGGGGGCGCCCGGGCTGGGGGGAGGGGTCCCTGCCTTGGCCGG
>NW_008661454.1:439-2649 GCF_000695815.1 Acanthisitta chloris
GTTATGAGGGGCTGGAAGCTGTGCATGGCCAGGCTGGTTCTGGGCTGTGAGCTGAGGAAGTTGTGGGGTAACCCCAGTTCTCAGTGCTCTCCCCCTGCCCTGCCTGGGCTTCTCATCCCCAGGGGAGAAAACCAAGATTAACCACACACAAACTATCACCAGCAGCCATTGCCCATGGTCTTTATTATTTAATTTTTTTCCAGAAAAGAAAAAAAAAAATCACATTTTACGTAGTTGGTATAAAAAACAAAACCAACATGAACGGAAGGGGAAAAACCTGCAGCAACACAACTGAGGATCTCACTGCAAGGACTCCCAGCAGGAAATCTCTTTGGAAAGTGTGTTACTCAGGGGGTTACCCTGAGCCACCTCGATTATCCCCTTCCTCCCACCCACTTCATAAAAATTCACGAGTTTGACACGACCTTTGGTTGCTAGCAGTAAACATGGATTACATTCTTCCGTCTCCTCGTTTGGGACTCAAGGCTTTCCCCCCAGGGCACACACCCTCTCCTGAGGGTTGCCTTTATTTCATTTCCCATACATTCAAACACTCCTGTGTCACAGCAGGACCCTGAGCATGCAGCCCCCTCTGCCCACATCTCTCCCCCCATGCATAGTGCCCAGCGCCGTGGGCAGGGTGGGTGGTGATGCAGCAAATTAGTTAATTATTGTCAAAGTATGGGAAGAACCACACTGGCAAACACAAGGAGAAGATAGGAATCAATCCCATCTTCTCCAGTGTGACTTCCCTTTGCAGAGAGAAAGCCTTGTTTTCTTGGATTCCAGCACCACACTGGCCCCCAGGGGAAACCTGAGTGATTCCCTGTTTGCTTTAGCCCAGGACAGGGATGATTACAGAGCTCATTCCTGGCAGCTCTGTGTGGGAGAGCACACAGAGCAGATCCTGTCTCCCTGGTCCATAACCTATTAGATGCTTTGGCTATTTATTTTTTTTCTTCTTTTTCCTCTTATTTTTTTTTTTTGTAAACAATAATCAAGGAGAATACTGAGAGCAAGTGGAAAGATTTACAGAGGTATTTACACACACACTAGATATCTAGCAGAAAAATCACCAAACCATTACAGTGGGGGAAGGGGGGGGAAGGTCCTACATGATTCTCAAGGACAGAATTAGGGGGGCAGCAGTTTCCCTGGCACACCAGAGGTGCTGGGGGGAGGCCAAGACCCCCCAAAACACAGCAGCAGGGCCAAGGCCCAGGCATAGACTCAGCCCAGTGCACTCTATTGCATTTACCCCATCAAAGCTGTTTTCCTGAAGTAGTTTTGTATAGACCCCATTGCTAGTCAAGAACTAAAAGTCCTTCCCCACCCCACCCCAAGAAGAGACCACCACCTCACCATAAACTACTGGAGCAGGGCAGCAAACAGCTAGGCAGCCACTTTCCATCCTCCTCAATGCCCATGTGCTGGGGGTCACTGGGCTCCAGTGGCCTCAGCAAGTCCCTCCAGTGACCCTCCTTGTTGAGGATGGAGCTGGTGCTCCCCATCTGATCCAGCCCTGCTCGACATCTAAACCTATTGCTACTAAAAACCAGCAGAAACTGTGCCCACAGCCTGATGCCAGCATGGTGAGACACCCTCCCTGGGAAGGCTCCAGCCACCCCCTGGGCTGCAAAGTGGAGTGTTAATGCCCCAAAAACTTGGGATCCAGAGTTTCTCCCAGCCATGGTGAGTCAGCATTTGAGAGAAGCTGGGAAGGGAGAAAAAGATAGAGCAGTTGCACCTCCCTCAGACTTGGAACCAGGTCCCTCATCCCAGGAGGTTACAGGTAATCAGCCCTGAGCTTGAGGGTGAGGTAGGGCAGGAGATTGAGGATAACCCTCAGTCTCCCAACACCTCCCTGGTCACTGTCCCCCTGAATGGGGCTGGGACCCCCATCCTGCCTTTCTGCCCCCCATCCACATGGCACCAGCCTGTTGGGAGCCTCTGTGACATTCCAGCCCATGGACAACAGGAGGACTTGGGCATGGGACAGACTGGATTGTTCCCATCAGGATGGTGGGGAGGGGATGTGTGAACATAAACAGCAGAGAGAACCAGAGGACAGCCCTCAAAAACCACCAGGCTGGGAGAAACTCTGAAACTGGGGAGCCAACATGGGCTCTAGCAGCTGTTCCCTGCCCCATGGCACTGCCTGGCTTCTCCATCCCCACACATGGATTACAGACCCAGATTCCTCCATCAGT
>NW_008661454.1:2682-3160 GCF_000695815.1 Acanthisitta chloris
AAAGAAAACAAATCCCAAACATACCAAAAAAAAAGAAACACAACTGAAAAAAGCTTGACAACACGTCAGCCCACCTAGCAAACATCCAGTGAGGTAGATCTACACTTCCAGTACAAACTTCATCACATCTTTGTGCTGTTAGAAAAAAAACCCTCCTCTCTGTCCAGCACTGGCTACAGAGGCATTTTATCCCTGAGATTGCTCCAATACCTGAGAATAAGTTGCAGGAATTATGTCCTATCTCTCTCTCTCTTTTTTTTTTTCCTCTTTTCTTTTCTTAAAGATTAAAATATACAAAAATACAAAACCAGAATATTTATATTACAAAAAAAAAAAAAAAAGAAGGAACCCAAAACAAAGACGACAAACAAACCCAAAGATACGTCATTCACGCACGTCCTAGTGCAGGTTTCACTTGGCGTTGGCTTTGGCTTGGCCAGGGGGATGCCCTGGGAGAAGGGGTGTCCACCAGGGCCAA
>NW_008661454.1:3358-3559 GCF_000695815.1 Acanthisitta chloris
AGGTAGGAGAAGCAGAATTTATCCTGTGTGGCTTTGATGCAGAGCCTGTGGGAAGATCCAGTCTGGTGTCTGGATCAGGCCAAGGCTGGATGAGTGTGAGCCCCAGGTGGGATGTGTCTATGGGCTCTGAGGGAAATGCTGCCAACAACATCCCTGGGAGATGGTTCTGCCTCGTGCCTGGTGCCCAAGGCTTAACAAAGA
>NW_008661454.1:3601-8085 GCF_000695815.1 Acanthisitta chloris
TGCTTTGGAGGCAGGGAGAAGACTCAGAGAGGAAGAGCTGGCTGCATAAACCCCCTTGTGCTCTCTGGGCTGGCATTTGGGAAAGATTAAGGGGAAAAGAAGTGGTTTTCTTTTGACCTCCCCCAGGCTGCAGCTCACAGCCCATGAGCAGGCAGCAAGTGCCAGCCCAACCCTGAGAGATGCTCCACTCCCTGCCAGACTGAGCCCAAATCTGGGATCTGCTGGTTTCAGTAATGGAGTGACCACAGAAAAACTGCAAATCCTCACACTGACCTGGAAGTGAGAAGCCACAAGGAGCAGAGGAATCCATGGGACCAGCCCATGGGCATGTCCTTGGCACTTGCAGCCAGCCTTTCCCCTCCCTCCTTGGGGCAGGCACAGGAGCTGGTCCCCTGCAGCTCATCCAAGCTGTGCCAGAGCCTGTTTGAAGCTCAGGAGAACAAGGAGCCATGAGCTCCTGTCTGGGATGTTGTTTCTCTGCTCCTCCTCCCCAAGACACTACTGCCTGGCTTAATTAAGTAAAAGAATAAAGATATATTGAATATGTTTGTTTTGGGTTTTTTAGCTGGAAGAGATAAGCCAGGTGCTGCCTTCCCCTATTTTTGGAATGAGCCATCCTGATTACAGCAGGGCTTTTCCCAGCCTGGGAACAGAGGAAAAAGGTCTGTGCAGGGACACCAGGTCCCTGCTGTTAGCACTGCTGTCTGCCCTCCCCAGTCCTTACCCTGCTCTCCATCCCCTGAGTCCCCACGGTTGCCCCTTGCCTTGCCAAAGCCTTTTCATCCTGGTGGAAGTCGCCCCTTCCCCACCACCCACCATCATTCCCGGGTTTCGGGGAGGAGGGCCGAGCTGTGCATGTCCTCCTCCTCTCGGAAGTAGGCAGGTTTTCCCTGGGAGCTGGGAGACTGCTGTGCTTTCGCAGGGCAGTTGGCAACCATGTGGCTGATGCTCTGGCAGAAGTGGCATTTCTTGGGCTGTGGTGGGAGCTTGCACTCCTTGGCGTGGTGGTCCAGCCCACCGCAGTTGTAGCATCTGTGCAAGGGGAGGGGAAGAGATTTGAGGAGGAGAAATAAAATGAGCTGGGTCATGCCATGACCATAGCTGGGATTGGCTTTGTAATCAGTGTTAGGCTTAAAACAGCCCTGGCCACCGTGGGGATGTGGGGTTGGCTTTTTGGGAAGGATAGTGGTCCTGGGGTCCGTGCCCACGGAGCTCCAGCATGGCCAGTTTGGGCTCAGTGGTGCTGCTGGTACCCAGGAGATGGCAGCAAACCCCTGCACTGACACCAGAGACAAAAATAGAGATGTTGGGGTCTTCCATTTCTCTGGCTCCATCAGGGTTCTGGTTCCTGTTTCTACAGATCCCACTCCAGGGTTGCACTGCCATGGGAACAGACAACTGGACAACTGATAGCCCCAGGCAGAAGAGCAGTTGCAGAAACTGTGGCCATCAGTGTGGCAAAGGTGGTTTCTTGCAGGGCTGTACCTTGCAGCACTCATCCCATGGGTGCCACCTTCACACCGGAGCAGAGTGGGCAGAGGAAGCTGCTCATGTCCATTTTAAATCCCTAATCCATGCAGAATGACCACAACCCTTTTCCTTTTCCTCCCTAGGAAGTTTGAAACCCCTCTTGTGAGAACAGTTTTCCCAGTGGGAAAGCTGGGATGGAGAGGATGAGAGAGGAGGAGGATGAAGGGCTGCCCAGAATCTCGCCCCGGGGCTCACAGCCTCACCGTGGGAGACACTGCCAGGATGTCCAGCTATTTCCTTCCCACAAGGAAAGGTTTCTCTTGGAGAAAATTACCCCTGCCCAGAACAGCTCCACGAGCCAAGGGGAGAGGCTGCCCGGGGTGTCCCTGACCTCTGCCCCTTCACTGCTGCTTCCCTGCCCTTTCCCCACCGAGCTGCATCTGCCACTCATTAACCACCAAAGGAAGCTGCTTTCGCAGAGGGAAGGGTAACTGCCCACCCCACCAGACCCACACCCATCCCCAGGGTACCCAGGCAGCTCCTGGTGCCTGCCCTGGGCCAGCCCTGGCTGCCCCTTACCGATCTCCTTTCGATCTGCGTTTCTGGAGGCTCTTGCCCTTGGGCCTCCTGTCGCTGCCGATGCAGAAGACACCCCCTGGGCCAGTCACCCTGATGGACTCCAAACCTTTGGATGATTTCTTGAAGGTGAACTCAACAGCTTCGCCCTCCTTCAGGCTGCGGAAACCCTCCATGTGGAGCTTGCTCTGGGGGATACAGAGAAAGGATGAGGTCAGCTCAGAGCTGGGGTGTCCACCAGGCACACGACAAACCTCAGCCCAGTGAACATGGCACAGGAGCTGCCAACATCCCCCAGTGTCTGTTTCTTATGATAGACATTGAGAATGAAGCTCAGCCAGGCACCTTCATCTCCCTAAAATCTCTGGAGCCTTGTTTTGATAACACAGAGCCTTCAGTGAGCCAAGGCATCTGACTGTGGGGGTCTCAGAGGTTTGGCAAGGGCCAGCAGAGACAGCTCAGACCCAAGTTTCAGCAGTTTGCTGTGAAACACTGACTCTCAGAGCTGCAAAACCATCCCTTCTCCCACCTAACCCTGTACTGGGGAGTCAGAGCTGCTCCTACACCTTCTGACAGATCCAAAACACCATTTTAAAACCACAAAAGCACCTTGAGGCTTTGCACCAGCATATGCAACTGCTCTCATGGCAGGACCCACAGCAAGGCCAGGGGGCTGGAAGCTGGTCAGCCTGAGCTCCTGGCCAACCCCCTTACTGCAGCTCAGCTCAAGCCCTTTAATTGCCTCTGATAACTAATTAAGCAGCCATTTGGCCCTGCATTCTCACTGATGGGAGCATCTCCTGTCCCTCCCAGGATCACCACATTGGTCATCACTATGCAATCAAAGCAGCAGAGTTCAGAAAGACCCAGGCTGGGGAGGGGGTTGTGAGGTGATAGGAAAACCCACTCCACTTTCACAAGCTCTGCCTATTTTAGCAGAACAAATCCCGAAGGAGCTGAGCTGGGCAATGCAGCTGATGACTCTTCACCCCTGTGCCATAAGCATCACTGCCAGCTCTGCCCAAGGACCACTGCATCCCGGGCAGTGGTTCCAGCTTGGCTTTTTCTCAGCTTCCTGAGCAGAGCCCAAACGAGCATGAGCAAAGAGTTAAGGGGATTTGCTGGCAGAGGGAGGAGCAGCTCCAGCTTGCAGGGGATTCCCGGCAGATCCGCGCGCAGCTGCAGCAGGACCTGCATTTATGAATGGAGCATCTCCCCCATTCATGGTCCGGAGAGTTCCCATCACGTGGGCCACGGCTGCCCATTCTTCCCGCAGGGAGCTCCATGTGAAGGCTGCACAGGGACAAGCAGGCATGCTCTGTTCCCATCTCCCACCCCAATCTCACCAGGACCCACGTAAAAGCAGAGGGGGAAGAGATGGAGTTGTTGGGCTTTAGGAGTGAATTTTGCTCAGCAGGGTCTTGCAGGATGTGCATGTGTCCATGGGCACACAAGGGGAGTGGGAATGCAGCAGAGCTAGAGCAATAACCCTTGAGGTCCTTTTTCTGCTTCTTTCCCCACTCTTTCTGTGTTTGGGGTCCAGCTCTGGGTGAGACAGACCCCATGGGCTGGCCAAGTCACCCACATCCACTGGATCCCCTTGCCTGAGTACAGAGTGGCTCAGATGGGATTGTGCTTTGCTCTCTGACCTGCTCCTGCTCCCAAACCCTAAACTAGGAGGTCCCCAATGACAACAAGGGCATGACAGGGTCTCACAGCCACCTTTGTCCACTCAGGACAGTTCCAGCACCACCTACCACTGGCAAACCCCCTGCACAGCAGCCAGCCAGCAGCTCCCTGGTGCTGAGCATCCCCAGGGGGGTGCTGAGCATCTCCCACAAAGGAACTCCGTGCCCAAAGCCCCTACCAGCATAACACAGGAGGTGCCTGGCTCAGCCTCAGCACCTTGGGGTCAGCCACCACCCCTGTCCCCAGTGTGTCCCCAGTGTGTGAAGTGGTTTGGGCAATGGAAGCCACCATGGATGGGGACTTTTGCCATGGGATTTGGGGTCAAGGAGGGGCTGGCTGAGCATCATCACTCCCTAGCACAGGAGGCAGCCCTGGAAGCCAGGGGACGAGGCCAGTTGCCTCCCGTGGCTCCTTTCGGGGTGTTTACAGCCACAGCTGGCCCAGCTGTGTTTACACTGTGGGGATGAAAACTCACAGGCACTCAGCCCCAAGCTTCAGGACAAAGCTGAGCCTTGGCAGGGGGGACCCCCTCCCCAACTCAGCTCACACCTCAGGCACCATCACCCCAGTGCCAGGGTCCAGCTCCTTCCATCCCTTACCCCCATTTCGAGGAAGAGGATGGCTGGGGCAAAAACTGCCACACCGTGATGGGGAAGCAATTTATTTTCCAGGAGCGGGTGAGGATGACAATCACCCACTCCCCCCAGCCCCCTCCACCAAAAGGCCAAAGGAAACGCCTTCTCCCCAGG
>NW_008661455.1:0-258 GCF_000695815.1 Acanthisitta chloris
GTACCCCTCCAGGACTAGGGAAGACCTCCCCCAAATTTTACTGGAGGGGCTGAACCCCCTGAAATGCAGCTGAGCACCCCAAAATGGGTCTGGGTGTCCCTGCACCCCAATTTTGGTCTGAGGATCCTGCTGGGGGGTCCCTGCACCCCAAATTTGGTCGGGGATCCTGTTGTGGGGTCTGGGGGGTCCCTGCACCCCAATTTTGGTCAGGGATCCTTCTGTGGGGTCTGGGGGGTCCCTGCACCGCACTTTTGGGCT
>NW_008661456.1:0-471 GCF_000695815.1 Acanthisitta chloris
GAGGGAGGGAGGGAGGGAGGGAAGGGGCAGGCAGTGCAGTCCGGGGCGGCTCTGCCTCTCCTGCCTCTGGCTCCAAGCAGCTCCAAGTGGCTCCAGGAGTTCCCTGTGTTCCCTGTTCCTGTTCCTGTCCCCCATTCCCTGTCCCTGTTCCTGTTCCTGTCCCTGTTCCCTCTCCCTGTCCCTCTTCCTGTCCCTGCTCCCTGTTCCTGCTCCCTGTCCCTGCTCCTTGTCCCTGTGTTCCCTGTCACTGCTCCTTATCCCTGTTCCTTGCTCCTTGTCTCTGTCCCTGTTCCTGTTCTCTGTTCCCTGTTCCCTCTCCCTGTTCCCTGTTCCTGTCCCCCATTCCCTGTCCCTGTCCCTCTTCCTGTCCCTCTTCCTGTCCCTGCTCCTTGTTCCTGCTCCCTGTCCCTGCTCCTTGTCCCTGTGTTCCCTGTTCCTGTCCCACTCTGTTCCTGTTCCTGCTCCTTATCC
>NW_008661457.1:0-2925 GCF_000695815.1 Acanthisitta chloris
GTGAACCCCAAACCAGCACTGGGACCCCACTGCCAGCAACAGCAATAGCTGTACCTCTCTCTTGAGCCTTTCCACGAGGCTGCTGCATTTTGGGGGGTCATTCCTCCCCGGGGCACAGCCCCAGAGGCTGCGAGAAGCAGCTCATTGTGCTGGGAGAGCCCAGCGAACAAAAAGCCTCTTCTCCATCGCTCCGGCTACAGCCACTCCCGAACATTCCCAACCTCTGGGATCCGACGGCGGGCACTGCCCCCGGGATGCGGGGCCGGGAATGTTGGCAGAGATCCTCAGGGATGCTGCGGCACAGCCACGCCCGAGCCACAGCAGCTGTTGGCACAAAGGAGGTTTTTCCACCCCAAAACGTTGGTTTGGTTCACACGCAGTGGGATGAGGATGGAGCTGATTGACATTCCCACCCAGCCCCGACCTGCAAGGGGGTCCAAGCACTGTCTGGGGGTCTCAGCCCTAAATTGGGGTCCCAGTCCTGCACAGGGGTCCAAGCCTTGTGTGGGGGTCCTAGACCTACAAGGGGGTCCCAGACCTACACAGCAGTCTCAGCTTTGTCTGGGGATCTCAGTCCTAGATTGGGGTCCCAGTATTGCACAGGGGTCCCAGTCCTATATGGGGATCTCAGTATTGCACAGGGGTCCCAGTCCTATATAGGGATCCCAACCCTACATGGGGGTCCCAGTATTGCACAGGGGTCCCAGTCCTGTCTGGGGGTCCCAGCCCTAGATCAAGATCTCAGTCCTGCACAAAGATCCAAGCCCTGTGTGGGAATCTCAGACCTGCAGGATGTCCCAGCCCTGCCTGGGGGTCCCAGTCCTGTATGGGAGTCCCAGCCAAAGATTGGGGTCCGAGCCCTGCACAGGGGTCCAAACCCTGGGTGAGGGTCCCAGCCCTGGGTGGGAATCCCAGACCTAAATGGGGGTCCCAGTTTTACATAGGGTTCTCAGTCCTGCCTGGGGTTCCCAGCCCTAAATGGGGGTCTCAGATCTACAGGGGGGATCCAAGCCCTGCCTGGGGGTCCCAGCCTTAGATTGGGGTCTGAGATTTGCACAGGGGTCCCAGCCCTAAATGGGAGTCCCAGTTTTGCCCAGGGGTCTCAGTCCTACCTGAGATTCCCAGCCCTGTGTGGGGGTCCCAGACCTACCTGGGGTTCCCAGCTCTAACTGGGGGTCCCAGTTTTGGCCAGGGGTCTCAGACCTGCCCAGGGGTCCCAGCCCTAAATGGGAGTCCCAGTTTTGCCCAGGGGTCTCAGTCCTACCTGAGATTCCCAGCCCTGTGTGGGGGTCCCAGACCTACCTGGGGTTCCCAGCTCTAAATGGGGGTCCCAGTTTTGCCCAGGGGTCCCAGCCCAAGCCCCAGTGGCTCCAGCCCTACAGGGAGGTCCCAGCTGTGTGTGGGGGTCCCGTCCCTGCCCGGGGGTCCCAGCCCCAGCCCTGCCCCCAGCCCCTAACGCAGTTAGTCTCAATAAGCATTTAAATTGCATTAGCCAAACGACATTAAAGCCCTGCGAGGACACGGTTCAGAGTGGAAACGGCCTTAATGTGATTTCAGCTGACTTCCCTGCCACGATTTGCAAGTCAGAGAAATCGAATTAAGGCTGTTTTCATTCTGAACTCTGTCCACACAGCCCTGTAATGCACTTTAATTAATCTGCTTTAAAATTGAGCCTGTCTTTCATTCAGACAACTTCACCTGATTCACCCTTGGAGAAGCAAAATCCCCTTGGGCAGCCAGTCTGGGACCCCTGGGCAGGCACAGGGTTTAGATTTGGGCATGGAAAGTCCTGTAGAGTTTAGAGAAAACCAGGATTATCCCTAATCCCTGCAGGGAATAACGTGGAGTTGAGCTCTGAGCTGCAGTTCCCCAGTGCTTGGAGAGCTGGAGCATCCCAACTCTTTGCTTCCCAAGGTCCCAGCAGCTCTGTGAGCACCAGGTCCAGGATTTCTTGGTTCTCCTCGATGGTTATCACCCCTTAACAACGTTTCCTCCGTGGTGGAAGGAGCAGCCAGCTGAAACTGGCTGCATTATCCCAGCTCCGGGAAGGCTCTAATAGCTCCTAATTGTCATGCAGCAGCTCCTAGGAGGTTGAGGCAGGGCTAGGAAAACCTCAGCCCCCCCCCAAACCCTACAGCATCTTTATCCTCCACACATCCTCCAGGCTTCCCCACCCTTTTCCCTATTCAATCCCTCTGGTTTGCACCAAATTTGCATAGTAAATGGGTTGGTGATGTCTCAGCACCAAAACATGACCATGGGAAGATCTGGGGCTTCCCTAACTCATGGGGTACTTTATGTGCTGCCTGAGGAGTCTCTTCCACCCTCCTATCACTCCCAGCTCCAGTTTTCTCCAAGCAGGTAAAGTGGTATCTCTGTAATGGAGCTCCAATTAAATGGGAGTTAATGACTTAATGAATCATAACAAAATCCGCTTGCATTAGCACGTGAACCACTGACCCTCTCTGGCTGTGGCCACCAGCTCTGTAATTGCACCTTTTCATTTCCTTCCCAGCAAATTGCCTGCTCAGTGAGTGTCGGGGGAGGGGGGAGCAAGTGGGAGGTCTGGAGGGCAGGAAAAGCCCAGACTGGAGGGGTTGATCCCCCACACTCCCCATCCCACACCAGCACTGACCTGCAGCAGACCACAAAGCCTAAATCAGCTCCTCCTTTCCCCTGCTGCTGAGGGTTTGCAGTGCTGCAGGGAATAAAGGCTTCCATTAAATGGGAGCCTGAATGAAATTCAGATTTTTTGGAGGTACCACCTCCAAAAAGACGTTTGGGTGCTGCTCCAGCATCCCCATTACCACCCATCCACCTTGTAGCTCCTCAAAGCATCCAGGAGGGCTAATAGGGCTGATTCTCCTCCTAATTAACTCATAACTGCTCATTAACTCCCCATCAGATGATGAGCTGCCCCAGGAT